>NC_052504.1:101130348-101159385 GCF_014356525.2 Nilaparvata lugens
GCCAGCAGCTTGTGGTATACACGTCGCCACCACCCGCCACCCGAGCTGCTGCGATGCCCCCCGCCTTCACATCACACCAACAAGACGGATACCCCCGCCCCCACAACAAGAATCTCCCCCGCCTTCACCGTCACATCGCAAGTCCGCATACCCCCCGCCACCACAACAAGAATCCCCCCGCCATCACATCACACCAACAAGGTTGTCCCCCCGCTGCCTCCACCGCTCATCCTTATAGTCGTCCACGCGCAATCTTAGGATCTAACTCTATGCGTCATGAATTCGATTTCGATGGGCTGATAAGATTTTCAGATCCATCCCGACGTCATACAATTGCATTAAAACATTTATCCGATGCATTTCAGTATCCTGTTTTAGGTGCGCGTGTTGTGCGCTCCTTCAACAAGGATGCTGTTATCATTAGGGTAGCAAATGTAGGACGTCGGGGCAACGAAGATGCCGAAATTGAAACATTCATGCAGCATAGATTTACTGCTAAGATTACGTGTGCGAATGTACAGTCATTTAATTCAGGTTGCCACAATTTAATAATGCAAGTTGTTCACAGCGAAGGTCGTTCCTCTGATATAAGGCTGAATCGACGGTCGTGACAGTGGCCGTAGATTCAGCTGATCAGAGGAACATTTTTAAATTAATAATATTTAAAATTTTAAATTTTTTTTTTTTTTTTTTTTTTTTTAAATTGTGGCAATTTGAATTAAAGGATTAGGTTTCTTTTTCTTCTTGTTCAAATATAATAAATTATATATATATATGTTGATTATTGCACTTCATTTAACTTACCTTGTGTGTGTGCGTGATCAACAACTGTGCACAACTGATGTACAAACATTGTTCTGCATGACTATTTATAGTCAAAGGTTAATGACTCAGACATGTTCAGACATGTCTGGTCATGCATAGCTGCACACATGCGTCATACATGAATGCATTCAGTTGCATGTCACTGCAAACTTAGTTTGCCGGCAGACACGATGGGAGTCAAGTCAATAGGACAAGAAATGAAAATAATCATAGTATTTGTTACATTCATAATATACACAATTAGTATGATATTACTCTTATACTATACTCTGAGTACTTGTACATTGCACAATATTAGAGTTGAAAATGTGTTAAATTTTTCATCATTAAACCAAACTGTAAAAGACAGCAGCAGCAGCAGCACTGCCAATTCAAGCGTAAAAGCTTATAATAAAGCACATATATTATCTTATATAAAACTATGTGTTCAATCTCAAATGAATTATAAAACATCGAAATTATTTGATGATGGACTAGACAAATGGTATGCTTATATGAATGATCAACGTAAGGTTATTTGTAATTTTTTTAACAATTATACAGCATTGAACAGTTGTATAAACATAAACCCATCGTCTGGTGATAGTATTTCGAATTTTCTACTAATAACAACATTACAACTTTGTAATATTTTTGATAGTGAGCCGGAGCCGACAGCAGGTCTTAAGGGGATTAACTAATTTCTATTTAGTCAGGTTTCAACATTGCTATTGAAAGGATGGTAGCAAAAAAGACTTGTCGTCGACGAGTGCGACGTAAAATTGGTACTGGTATTTTATCGAAACTTAGCGGATTGCATCAACCGCCCTTAATAAAATTGTCGATACATTACCCTGGAGTTGCATATCCCCTCCTACCGCTTTTGCGGACCCGGCACCAAATTAGATAAAAGATTAAGGAGGGGGGACAAAGGAATAAATAGTCTGGATGAAGCATGTAAAGAGCATGATATAGCGTATGCGCAGAATAGTGATAATTCGTCGCGAAATGTAGCCGATCGTCGTTTGGCTGATAAAGCATGGTCTGTTTTTAAAAATCCAAACACAGGTTTAACTGAAAAGCAGCCGCATACTTAGTTACAAATTTGATCAAAGCTAAAGCTGCCTTTGGCGGGGGTAGAGTACAACGGGGGCGGCGGCGGCGGAATAATAGAAGAGAAGGTTGGAAAAATAATTCATCACTACAAGAACAAAGAAGTGCACATTTACGACAAAAGCAATTAACATTTAAGTAAGCACATAGCTGGTCAAGGTTTTTATTAAGACCATATGCACCTTGTATAAAGGCGGTAGAATCATTGAAACACCTTTACAAAGAAGAAGAACAAAGAAGAAGAGGACGAGGAGGAGGAGAGCGCCAAAGAAAGTGAGAAAATGAAGATTAATATACAAGGACCACTGTCAAATTATGATCTACAAGATTGGGCTGATATTTTAGATATTAAATTGTGTGGTATTTATATGATTGATACATTGCCAAAAAGAATTAATTTAAATGAAAAATCGATCATAAATTAGACTCGATCATGAACAGTGGAACACACTGGGTGGCTTACAAAAAACATGCACAAAAAGTATATTATTTTGATCCAATTGGTAATTTACAGCCGCCCATACAATTGATAAACTATTTCAAACAACAACCAAATGTTGAAATTTATTTCAATTATGATCAATTACAAACACTAAATAGTAATGTATGCGGTCATTTTTGTCTTTTATTTCTTGCAGATGCATTATAGCAGACAGTTCACTTGTAGATGTGTATGAAAGAAGGTGGTGGTAAAACAGTAGTACGCAATGGTTGTAATAACATTATCATCTAAAGACCGTAGCAGCAGCAGCAGTTGTCTAATTGAAGTACTTCCCACTGTACTAGAGCTAGACGCACGCTATCAATATGAAATTGGATTGATTAATTTATGGACATACAATAGTGTACCGAATATAATTAAAAATGTCAACTCATCTTTTAAGTATGGTGATAGCTTGATTGATTTGGATACAGGCTCCTACGAAATTGATCGTATAATAAATGAAATAAAGAGAAAATTGAACGTTGATAGTTCAAATCTAATTATACAAGGAAATAATACGACAATGCTATGTGAATTGAAAGCGGATAAAGATGTTGATTTAACAATGAACACATCACTAGCCGATATACTCGGTTTTGATAGAGAAATTCTTGCAGCAAATAAATGGCATTATTCTAAACGTTTAGTATCCATTACAAATATAACATCGTTCCAGGTTACTTGTAATATTGCATGCGGCAGTTATCGAAATGGGCAGGAGGTTCATACAATTTTCGAATTCCTACCAAAGGTTGCACCTGGTTTTCTAATAAATGAATCACCATCGCCAATTATTTACTTTCCATTAAACACGCACAGAATGCAATCTATTGTAATTCAAGTAGTTGATCAGAATGGTAAACTAGTTGATTTCCGCGGCGATAGTATAACAATAAGAGTACACATTAGAAAGAAGGAAGGAGAGAGAGAGAGGCGGTGATGGATCAAGCATGTGTTAGAATGATGTGAGCATTAGTCACGCAAACAACACAAGCGAGAGAGCAAGAAGCGCTGCAGAATGGGTTTTGTTGTGTATAACAACCTAGGCGCGAGGAGGGTGTGGAGTGGTGGCGGTAGGATGCTTTTAGCATGCAGCAACCGACACCGGTAGTACTTATCAGTCCGTGAAACTGATAACACATAATCGAGCAAGGTTTTTAGAAAAGCTTGGTTTTAAAGTGAATTGGAAATATGTCGTCAAAACACGCGGCCGCAATTAGTGACATACTAAATGTTGAACAAGACATACACTATTATTCAGATATAACAAAATTTGATTATCATACGCATGTGCCGTATGGTAATTTGAAATTTAATAACAATGATGAAATACGTTTGTCGAAATCGTCTCATGACCTTATTTCATTAGTTGCAAAATCTTTTCTTATTGTTGAGGGAAAAATTACATGTACAAAACCGCCGGCAAAAGACAAACCTGATGATCCGCCGGTCGAGGCTGCATATACGCTCAGTTCAAATGCAGTAGCACATATGTTTGATGAGATACGATTTGAGTTGGCAGGTACAGTCATTGCAAAGAGTCGACTAGTAGGTATTACTTCTACTATTAAATCATATTTAGTGAAACAACTAAACGATAAAAATACATATGATTTAGCAGGTTTCACTGATAGTGCATCAACACTAACTAATAATACTTTTGCTTATTGCATACCGTTAAATTACTTCTGCCATTTTTCGAAGATTTTCAACATATAATTTTGAATATGAGACAAGAGCTTGTGCTTTTGAGATCCGCAACAGATATTAATTGTATTCAGTCGCCGCAAGCAACATCAATGTCATTGGAAATAACAAAATTGCTTTGGAAAGTGCCCTATATTCATGTAGATGATCATTTAAGATTGAAATTTCTGAAAATTGTTGATCAGGATAGGCCATTGAAAATTGCATTCAGAAAATGGGATATCCACGAATATCCTCAGCTGCCGAACAGTGTTAGCACGATTTGGACTATAAAGACGGCTTCAAAAGCTGATACACTGCGATTTGTAATATTAGCATTTCAGACAAACAGGAAAAATGTAATGGAAAGTCAATGTCGAAATTTGATATGTGCAAATTGCATGATGTTAAACTTTTCCTGAATAGTGAATATCTGCCGTATGAGTATAAATGGAAACAAACAACTTTTGTACAAAATGTTTATTGAATTTGCGCCCAGCTATTATAATTTAGGACTTCATACTGATTATGGTACAGTTGTAGATTATAAAACTTTTACTGATTGCTGTCCAATAATTGTACTAGATTGTTCACATCAAGCTGATCATTTAACATCGTCAACAGACATTCGATTGGAAATGGAGTTTACAGAAAATGTGCCAAATTTAACGACTGCATATTGTATTTTGATAAGTGACACATTAGTAGAATACAAACCATTGAGCGCATTAGTTCGTGAAGTACAGTAATTTGACGCAAGAGCGAGCTATGCATGACGAAGGAGGAGGGGGGTATATAAAAGTGTGTGTATGAACAGTAATTACATCAGTGTTCAGTTGTAATGTGTTCTAATAGCTTGAATAATAACATAGATAATCCTCAGTCGTCGTCGTCGTCGTCGTCGTCGTTATCATCATTATCATCATTGTCATCATTGACAAAAGCAAAATTTGATGCATTTGTACATAGAATGTGTGCATGCACCGACGGACAACAGAAAATGGATGATGATGAGCAAGTATCAACAAAATTCGTGACTTTGGCATACAATGCGACTTGGATAAAGAAGAAGAAGAAGATTGGAAGGAGGCAGCAAGAATTAAGGAGGAGGAGGAGAAGAGTAAAGAAGAATGCGACAGGAAAAATGATGACATTGATTTTGCTGTAGTCGAGTTTCATTTTTTCAAAAGTGATGATAATTTTATCATTATTAAAGAGGTAGCCATAATCGATTACAAACTACGACATATTGTGCTACACTTTAAATCACCATTTCCGAAAACATTACTGAGTAGAAAAATGTACCGTGATGTCAGCTGGCTTGAACATAACTATCATAAAATTAGATGGACCAAGGCGACTTAATTACACTGACGCGCTGCTTGCTTCATATTTGCAAAATTATACCACAATCTATACAAAGGGAAGAGAAAAAACACAGTTTTGAAAAGGTTACACGACAATGTGCTTACTATGCGGAGGATATTCAAAAACCAGACTATACAATGTTTGAAAATTCTTGGTGTTTTAGTGTATGCAAAATTCATAACAAATCGTCCAATGGCCGGTGTGCGCTGTTCAGTGCATATCATTATTTGACAATCTTGATGTGTAACAAGCAAACAAAGGAGAATAGTGCTGCTGCATCAATGCCTACAAAAAATATGAGTTCATTGAATCGTAATGCTGCTGATATCGATTATACATGCGAAAATAATAGAATGGAAAGTATGAAACATTGTAAGCTGTTAACTAAACAACGAAAACGCAACTATGCCCGACAAGGTTTTTATTTTGATGGGGAAAGCATACTATGTGTTTATTGCGGATTTGATTTGATTTCGCATAAAGCGAGAGTATGCAGTCTGACCTGTAGCGAAAATGTAGGTGGAAGGGAGAAGCGAAAAGCAATAAATTTCACTGTTCTAGTACCACTCATTTAGAGTACCTTCGGTAGCAGCAGATTGAAGAGCTATAATGAATCCACAAACTTGGTCTTATGCGCCAGAATGTTTAGAAATTAAATTACAAAACTACATTGAATGGTATGATTTGTGTCAAAAAGCAATAGAGACAAAAAACAGTAGTATTGCTAGACAATTGAAAGCAATATTTCTAAATACAGTTAATATTAACGATATCAGTGATTACTTAGCTTATTACAGACCCTTTAGTTTGAATGTAAACAAGCTAATAAGAATTGAAGAAGAAATTTTAAGATCGCTAGAGGTGAACAGAGAGGAGGAGAAGAGAAGATGCGGCGACTAGCTGTAAAGAAGAGGTGGGAGAAGAAAGGAATGCGCCTACATGTAAAGAAGAAGAAGCGACTAGCTGCTGTAAAGAAGAGGTGAGAAGAAAGGAATGCGGCTACATGTAAAGAAGAAGAAGAAGAAGAAGGTAGAAAGGTGTAAGGCCGCGGCTCCACTGGCCGTAGTTGATCGCGCCGTAATTTTCGCGCGCTTCACGCGACAGTTGGGTGGCTCCACGGGCAACAGAGAACCAACTGCAATCCGTCGCGCTGCCGTGGCTTCACTAGCAGTAGAAGTCAGTCAGTGTGCCGGTAGACGTGACCGATGAACGATCATGCCGCACGTTAACATTCGTAATGTTGTTGTACTCAGTGTACTTTTAGTTTAGAGACGACGCCGGTTACAGAAGATAAAATGGTGGATTCATCCAATACTAAGCAACAGGATGTCTGAAGGCATGTTCCACACGTTGCATAGCAAGTTAAAAAGTATTCAGACAAGTTTTATGAATTTTATCTCATGTCTCAAAAATCCTTGCTACTTGGTCGGTAGTTGGCACTGGACTGAGACGCAACTAACGCTGCAATCTACAGCTAGTGGCGCCAAGGTAGTGGCGGCAAAATGTAGCAGTAGAATAGGACGGGTTCCATTTGCGCGCGACACTACATTCTGTGGCGCGCCGTCAAATGTTTCACGCTGCAGACTGTCGCTAGTGAAGCCACCTCCTTTTGTTTCCTGCCTTCTCATTTCTCTGACTTACCAACCGCACTTTGTAGCGCGATCAGCTACGGCCAGTGGAGCCGCGGCCTAAAGGTGAATGGCGGGAAGTCAACAGAAGGAAAGGTGTGAGGAGGCGGAGGGGAGAACGAGTCAACAGAAGGAATGTGGAAGGAGTCGACAGGAAACGGAATGGGTTGTGGGGGGCTGACGGCTTAACAGGTTTGCTCAGTCTTCAACCGACAACCCACGCAAGCATATAGCTGCTTTGTTATTCTTGCACTCGATCGCGGTAAGCTTTTCTTATTATTATTATTATTATTATGGAACACCATCTGCAGAGAAGCAACACTGGAAATGATAGACTTTTTAGTATGAAGTCATTCAATTATATTTCGAAAACTGAATATCCAACGGTCTCACTCAAAGATCTTGACCATGATTCATGGTACCGTGTTGTACACGCTAGATTGGTGAGAACACAACAGGGTCAGCGAATCATAATGAGGTTATACGATCATGACAGCAATGGTGACTATTATTGCAAAGTTTACTTACCTGAGAAATTTCTGAGTGTATTGAATCTTCAAACACTTGAGGATTTCAACAAACAAAAACTCTATCTGAAGTGTGTACAACGAGAAGGTAAATCGCCTCTTGTTCTTCTAGAAGAAGAAAGGAATATATAAAAAAAATAAAAAAAAATAAAAAAAAAAACCCATTCCCATCATTGATTGTGCAATAGGCCTAATGTTGATTAATACTTTGTATTGAATAACTAAGTGACATTCAATTAGAGTTTTCTCAATATGGGGATAGCACATTAAAAAAAGCGCCACCATTCCTTTTACAGCATAGTGTGGGAAAAATAACAATTCTCATGAAATGTAATTTTTTTCATTCTTCCTGTGGTGGTGGAAAAAAGGAACATGCACTATATTGTTGTGCAATAGGCCTAATGTTGATTAACACTTTGTAATGAATAACTATAGTAGTATGTAGAATAGATAAGCCTATCTATTCTACATCCTATTATAGCAACATTCAATTAGAGTTTTCTCAATATGGGGAAAGCACATTAAAAAAAGTGCCACCATTCCTTTTACAGCATAGTGTGGGGAAAATGACATCTCATACGAACAAATATGAAATGTAATTTTTTTCATTCTTCCTGTGGTGGAGGAAAACAAGGAACATATTATTGTAGTTTAATTTGCACCAAACTTTGTGCGCTAGTAGTGTAGTTTGAGAGTTTAGTGCTAGTAGTGTAGTTTGAGAGTTTAGATATCTGTGATTTTAAAGATTTTAAATGTGGGGATATTTTTAATATGCAAATTAAGCAGGTGTTAACTGGGGCAGCAGATGTCAGTTAACACCTGCTACAACAAAGATGGCCGCCGCCGTCGGGGGCACTTCCTGGGTAGGGGAACCTCTTGGTTGGGGACTTTGGTGGGAGATGACAGATGTTTTTGACACCTGCTACAACAAAGATGGCCGTCGCCTCTTCCTATTGGTTGGGGTGGTGGGGGCACTAGGGAAGGGGGACGCCATTTTGAACACGCCCCTTGATTCCTATTGGCTGGGGGCGGGGACAAAATGGCTGACTAGGCTGGGGGGGGTGGAGGGGGGCGGGGTCAAAATGGCTGACTAGGGCAGGGGGGGTGGAGGGGGGCGTGGCCACGCCCCTTGATTCCTATTGGCTGGGGGCGGGGACAAAATGGCTGACTAGGGCAGGGGGGGTGGAGGGGGGAGGCCACACCCCTCGATTTCTATTGGATAGGCAGCTCTCTCAAAACACCACTACTTTTCTTGGTTTGTCCTCTTTCTTCATTCACTTCCTCCATTAATACCTCCATAGATTCTTCTACAACCTTTCTTTCAAAAATATCCTGCGCTTGGATGCATAAGAGTTTGTGATATTCAGTGTTGGAAGTCGGTGACTGGACTATAACTAACGTATCCAATAAGCAGCGATGCGCACTGAATCTTGCTCAGTTCTGTAAGTATTTAGTATAGGTACCTACATCTCCAGGCAAGCTAAAGCCTTAGTAGGAATAGATCATATCATATTTATATGGTCGAACCCACCCCCATTCCTACGTCAAAATACTCCAGCCAGACGAGTTGTTTATCTCGAATACCATCACTAAAAGAAAGCAGGGGATGGATGTGGAAATTGATTTGTTACTTTTGTTTGCATTTAATCATCTAAAAGAGAGAGACAAAGAAGATTGAGAGAGACGGGAATCTAATATAGATAGGAGGCGCCTTGTGGTTTGAAGGAGAGGGACGGCTGTCGCTCTCATGATGGGATTAAGCGTTGAGCAAGCTTAGGGTACTCGTGCAAAGTCACCATCATAAAACCTCTCCTTCAATAAAAACAAGCACGAATAACATAATACAACCATGAAAACAGAGCTTAGTACTGATGAGATACTGTATTCGAAATGGGTACTGTATGAAGACAGTGTTGGTCTACTACAATAGATTGTATCATATAAAAAAAATTCCTTTACTTTTAAAGACGGAGCGCAGTAACTTGAAAATCCAGCCTCAACTCTCAACAAAACAAAGCAAATGCAAATCTAGATGTTAGCTTCTATTTAAAATACAGATGGAAATTACTGAGATGTTGCATTTATTCAAAATTTTATTCAAGATCTATTTAAAATCTTTCTTTTAATTTCACTTTACACTGTCTCATAAATCCTGGGATAATGCTCCACTCAGCAATCTGAGTTACAGACTTTTCATGTGCATTCCAGTTCAATCTTACTATAATTTAGGAAAGCGGGCTCACAGTTAATAAGTATTAGTCTCCTCAGCTGACACTGGAAACGGAACAAGTTCTTTTTAATGCCGGTTGCGGCTTTCAATCCTGCAAATATCGATTAGTAGTCACTTTGTGAGAGTATGGACTATGTAGCGAATTTTCAAAGTTCTCTTCTCCATTTCCGGTTTCAGGGCGAAATGGATCAGTGGTCAAAACAGTAACACTTCTTCGCCGTGCTAACAATTCGATATACACTATATTAAACTCGCTTTTGGATAAATCGAAATATGATAGTGCATGGTATGAACTTATGATAAAGATAGACATTTCTAAAATATCTAAAAAAGGACAATCAGATTATGTAGCAGTGCTCAGTCCCTCCTCACTTCCAAAAATAGAGGTCGCGTGAGAATTACGGATGTAGATATCGACAAGCATACAAGATCTAGAGTAATATTGGGAATATCATTGTAATGGTGTCATTTTCAAAAGTAATATATGAATTTGTCATCAATATGTCATTACACATTCACAATTAACTTGTCATCATGACAATTTTGAAACATTCACATGCTTCGTGCTTACGTTTTATACCCATTTCAAGATAACAGGATACAGGATCCACTGATGAACTTGTTTACATTTAACTTCAATATTTCAATTTCGGTTGTAACATACAAGGAGGAATGAAATCAATTCATGAACATCAACAATAATTTATTTGGAAGAAATACATAGTACATGAATAAATATTACGACCATATTCCATGAGAAGTTGAAATTACTATGAAACAATAATTCGAATTGTGCAGTTATGTGTTACAGAGAAGAAATAGAATAAAGAGCTTCAGTAATGAATTTGAAAATAAAATGATAATTTTATTCGTATAATATAAAATACAATACGATTAGAATTGTTGGATTGAGAAGATTGTTATTCCTGTTATCATGACATTCTATGTTGAACCGAATCTTACGTTCAAGAATTCAGTTGATGATTAACTCAATATCTATTGTATCAATAAATACATAAATAAAATATTATAATAAAGGCAAAGATATAAATGGTCGGTAATTTCAGACATTAGCATGTAAAACCTACAATACAGTAGGGACTAGAATTTGAATAACATCTCAGACACAGTTGAAAGTAGACTATTCTTAAAATACAATCAATTCTTAATATATCAAGTCATTTCAAGAATACGATGCTCATAACTTACTAACTATTAGTGGAGTTTTCATTAAAGGTATAATAGAATCCACTCTTTTTGTCTTTTCAAGAATTGACATTCGATGTTTACGGTATAATATTACTTGATTATAGCCGAAGGTAATATATAAATATTGTTGGTAGCCTCGAAATAATAGAACGGTAAATATAAGAAATAAATGAGTCAGTTATTTTGACAAAGGATATTGACTAGTATTGGGAATAACAAAGTTTAATAAAAAAAACACATCAGGTAAAAAAAACTTCTTTTTTGATATAAAACTGATCAAAAAGAGAACAACACATTGAAACACTATTCTCACAATAATAATAATTATTAATTTGAATGGAAAAGTTCTTCGCCACCTACTTATCTACTTATATCTTATCAAAATCTATTATTGTCAAACTTCATAAATACCCAGACCCGAAAGTGGCATGTTCAACTTCAGACTATATAAGCGTCATATTGGAATCAGGCAACCCTCATCTTCAAGCTAAATTCTTCGATAAAAGACTCACAAGGATAAAAGAGTAAGCACAGAAATTAGCTAAACAATAAAACAGTCAAGAAAAATAATAGGTCAAGAAAACTGGTTGAGAGGCTGTTCGATCTCAAATTTTGAATGTTTTAGAAAAGGTGCATTAAAATGATAAAGATTCAAACTTATATCCTGAAGTCACACTGGCAAAACTGAACTGCGGCTTACAAAATGTCTTCAAACAGCCCTTTACAGATCAAAGTTACATTCAAGAAGAACTAGGGGGTAAAAGATAATATATTTTTTTGATTAGTTTACAAGCAAATCGAATATGAAAATCACACACATTTATCATACAGTAGATTTGATATCAAATACACAACATTCAAAAACACTTATAGATAAGGAAGCTCTCTAACATCTAACTCTAACAATTCATTGCATCACCTTGATGTGATGAAAAGTGCAAGTATTGTCGCCGTGAGTGGAGGCAGGATAGACACCATTTTTTCAAAGATTCACATACATAAATAGTCTAAATTCATGAAATTTTATTTCAAATAGACATCTAAAGAGTAACAATAATATATTAGCTTGATATGGTGAGGCCTGGTTTCTCAGTTTTCAATTTGTTCATTAGTTCTGGCCATTTAAATCAATAAAAACGGTAGCATTGAGGGAATAAGTAACGACAGTTATGAAAATGACTATTTATAGTCTTTATAGCTATTTATGAGGATATAAGAATACTAATATAAGAATAATATTAGTTATAACTTCCTAAAACATGCTCCAAATCCACTCAGTCTCTTATTAGCTCGAAGGAGTCAATAATTCCACCCATAAAATCTCATTTATTCATATAATAAAAATTATTTTTGTTAAAATTAATGATAAGTAAAATGTCTAACTGATTGTTGATCAACATCAACAAATATAGAGTATTCTGCCTATCATATACAGTAAACAGTATAGTTTTTGATGGTGGAGAGACCAAAGGTTTTACACCACTTTTTAAACCCTATTTCGGACTTTTTTCATGCTATCTTAATATGGAGAGGAATAGTACAAAAGCCTATTTCGAACATTTTAATGCTATTTAAATTTGGGAGGGGGATAGTACAAGGTATTCTTAATTTTCTCTTCCGATCTGTGATTTTTTTGAAATAAAATGAATAAATAAATCGTATCCCCAATTTATGGGGAGCATGAAGCCAACCCAGTTATAGGCGTTAGGCTGATAGGATATTTGCTACTCACTTAATTCCACTCTTCACTTTAAAAAAGTAATTTTGAACTCATCATGCCTGAAAGAATATAAAAGGAACAACATCACTAGACATTCAGCATTCAATTCAATAGATTCGAGTATTCAATGGAACTTGGGTAATGGAATGAGTTTATCTTTGATTGGAAGCCATTACATTATTCTTGAAAGATCTATATTTTTGAGCTTTTACTGATAATTATTGTACCAGTATGCTACTGATATTTTACCAGTGTAAATCGATTTTGATGGTAACCAATTCTACTCATCCATTATAGTAATTCATTGTATGTTGATCAATGCCCATACCGTACCGTATACTTATATTATTGAGTAACTTAATATTATTTTGGACTTATTGAATTTTGCTAGTTGTATGAATAGGATAGTTCTTTTTCGTTAGGTAGTTCTTAAATGATGAAATTTGTTTGTTTTTTGTGAGTAAACTACTAACAATTGAATACACAAATACAAAAAATGTTTTTGTATTCTATATTACTAGATATAACAAAATTCAAAATTCAAATAATAAAACTTAGGCCTATATAAGTTATTTAGTCTTGTGAAAAGTGAAAATTGTTAAAGTGAATGTGATGAGCCAAAACCCTACATTGCTCAATTTTAATTAACTAAGGAGGAGAAATTTCGGGCTTGCGTCTATTTTCTTTTCCCAGTATTATAATGTGTCTGATTGAATAAAAATAAATATGAATATTAATGTGTCCAATAGACATTCCGACATAACCGACATTCAATCAGTTAAATTTCTGAATGAAACAGTTTAGAGCAGTTCCAGACTAAAGGGCTCCAAACAGTCCTAAACAGGGAACAGCTTCAAACAGTCCTAAACAGGAAACAGATCTAAACTATAGCATGTTTGGTGTCTGTAAGTTTAATAATATTGCAAACTATTTAATGAATAATATTGCGGTTTGTTGAGAAACCAGGCCTGGTTTTATTGTCAGGTCGAGTGGAAGCACAGAGAGAGTGTTTAGGAGGGAAGTGGCGAGGTCTCCTCAACGGGCCTCGGGGGTTCGCACGAGGATGACTCGTCGAGTCCGGGTGGGGGCTGCTGCTTAGCCCACTCCTTCAGGTAGGTCACCACTTGCACGTGTCGGAAGCGCATCGCCTCGTCCAGCGGCGAGTTGCCCCATCTAAACACAAACCAAATGCGATCATAGACGGGCAAAGTAGAGAAAACTAGTTTATTGGTTGCCATTGCCTTTCATCAAGTTGCCAAACAGCTGTTTAAATCGAAATTGATGGAAAGCAATAGCCTTCAGTCTTTAAGCGGGCCATTCACTATCCGATATTTTGTCTAACATGAGGTCCTTCAACTCGACGTCGGAACGTGGATAGAAGTGTTGTGGGCGGGGCTAAGGCTAATGCTGTCGGAAGTCTGGTGAACTGTTCAACTGACTTGGCCGACCACGCAAGGTATTCGTACCTATTCAGGTTCGATTTGGAACGTGAGTGGGGAAAGATCCAAAGTTGTTGGCCAAAGTACTTGGAAAAACTATTGAATAGTGAATTGCCAGTATACTTTTGCAGTCTGTAAGCCGCTATAGAAATAGTAATAGTATACCATTTAGCAAATGTGATCTGACCTGTCCTTGGGATGGTGGGGCACAGCACACTGCTCCAGCAGGAATGTGACGATGTCGAGGTGGCCTTCAGCTGCAGCCAGATGCAGAGCCGTCCTGCCGTCATAATCGGCCAGGGTCATGTCCATTCCCGACAGTCTGTGTCTAAATTGCAACAAAAAGCAATATTGATCAATCAATCCCTCTGATGATCAAACATATAAGATTATGCTACACAATACAGAGTATCTCAAGGTGCAATAGCCGGAGACCATAAATTCCTCATGAGATTCGCAACAAAAGATGTCCAGTAAAATTTTCTTACATCGACCTTAGTTTTCGAGATATATAGATTTTTTGATATTTGAAAAAACGTCAATAACTATAAAACTATCAGTCAACATCTAATTCTAAGGATATGGTTGAGAAGAGGAAGAATTTCCCATTAAGCTGTATGTTATTTGTTCCTTTTTTGACGTTTTTATGAGCGCTCAAAGTTGA
Source organism: Nilaparvata lugens (assembly GCF_014356525.2). Taxonomy (NCBI): domain Eukaryota; kingdom Metazoa; phylum Arthropoda; class Insecta; order Hemiptera; family Delphacidae; genus Nilaparvata; species Nilaparvata lugens. The sequence goes on from NC_052504.1 coordinate 101,145,221, forward strand.
AAGAGTACATTCGTCGTGTTGAAAGCCAAATTCCAAACAGTTTGAGTGCTCATGAAAAGTTCAAAACGTCAAACAAAGAAACAAATTATATGAATCATATTGGATCTTTTTCCTCTTTCAAACCATATCCTTGGAATTGGATTTTGAATGATAGTTTTGTAGTTATTGAAGTTTTTCCAAAAATCTACAAATCTCGAAAACTAAGGTCGATATAAGAAAATTTTACTGGACATGTTGTGTTGCAAATTTTATGTAGAATCCATGGTCTCCGACTGTTACCTTTCGTGAGACATTCTTTACATTATTGCTTTTATACAGGGTGTCCACCAAGGTTGTAACAGCCTTTGACCATACATTCTACTCGACATTTCTGACAAAAAATGTTCAGTAAACGTTTTTCCTATCGACCTTGGTTTTTGAGATACATAGATTTTTCGATATTTTCAGAATATGCCTACTTCTGGTCATTAAATACTCAATAACTCGAAAACTACTGGTCGAATTTCAATTTCAAGGGTATTGTTGAAAAGAGAAAAACATTTCAAACAAGATTATTGTAATTTTATTTGATGTAATATATTTTGTAGTTTTTATTAGGGCTTAAACTTGAAAAAATTCTATTCTTCAAATTGAAAGTGAAATTTCAAACAGTCTTTTCTCAGTTTTTCTCCGGGTGATTATAGTGGTTTCAATATTTCAAAAACTTCTCCATTTCATAAGCTTTCGAATGAGTATAAGCTCGAAAAGGTAAGTTCCATTATAAAGTGTTCAAAACTGCTAATATCTGGAATGAACACCTTCAAAATGAGGAAATCACAAACAGCAAGCATCAAGTGGTGATCCTAGGGTGAAATCACCTGATTTCTCTCTGACAATATTCACAAGTTTTAATAAATATTTTAACATTCTACAATGTAATGCTTCTTTATCGCTCTTGCAAAATTATCACTGTTTTGCGCGAGCGATAAAGTCGCGCATTAAGTTCTTAATATATAAATAGCTATTTTCCTATTGGTCTGCAATTTTGCGCTTACAAAGGCATTCTATCAAATATCATGTGACTACACCAAACAGATTTTTTTCCGATTAACAATATTTCATAACAATGAACATTTTATCTCCAAAAATATTGACTAATTTGATGATGAACAAGTGTTTATCAATTTAAAATTGGATCATCGATATTTTCCAAAGAAAAGGCTTGAAGTATTGAACATACAAATAAACCTGAATGAAAAATAGTATGAATAAAAATATATCTTGGTACCCTTTTAAAATCATTCTGTCACGACATGTTTCGGCTATACAATGCCATTATAAAGTCATTATATAGCCGAAACATGTCGTGACAGAATAATTTTAAAAAAGGGTACTCAGATTTTACATTTTTATTTATATTCAAAAGTAGTCCTAAAGAAACAAGACAATCTGAATATAGTAATATGATGAACCTGGTGTTAAGAAACAATGTATATTTCTTCATTATTCATATACTATTTTATTCATAAATAATACAGACTTGGGATAGATCAAAATATCCAGATATGAGCTCTACAGCTTGCTGTAATTTATTGTATCTGGCAGTATTTAGGAAATAAAAAAACTAAAAAAGCTTAAAAATTGAGGGGTAACTATATGTCATACTCTTTGTTCTAACTATAAAGTTAATATACTATAGATTTGTAGATCACAGTAAATGATTCGTATCTAAATTTTTACCGGAGAAACGTATTTTAACGGACAATTTTTGTATGGAAACGTACCTTCTCATTGCAGACAAATCTCCACTGGCCGCTGAGAAGAGCAAGTTGACAATGCTCAGTCCCTTCGTCTCGTACTTGTGTCTTCTGGGGTCCAATTTATTTGTGGCATGCTTCAAATTGTCATACCGATGGAAGTTGAAGACACGAACAAGTTCCTGGTAATCCAATAACAGTTTTGGGGTAATTAAAATGTTTTTCAGATAACAGAAGAACAAATGTAATTATAAAAGGTATAAGCTAAGAGATCATAAGGTCAATGTGTAAATGTGTAAATGAGTGCATTGAGTACATCGGTAATGTTTCCAGAACTATGACAAAAAGGAAGCAATCAGTTTTTGTTTATTGAATCTATTTCTAATATTATTGACTATGTATTTGAGATTATATTTCTTTCAATTGTTTTATGTGTTAGTATTGTTGTATGTAAATATGTTTGAATAGCTTATGCTTGTAAACTACAGCAGTAGAAAGTGAACTTTTTCTTTCTTATTATTGTACCTACTGTTGTATTGACTCCTCCTTTAAACACGGACTAGTTCCATATTTGAGGAGTAATTTTCAGGGGACTATATTGTAAAATGTACTTTCTGAAAATAAAATGAATTTGAATTTGACAAAAAATGAACTGTTATTGCGTTTTTGACTTACAAGTTGATGATATATAATCTGTATTCAGTAGAAATTAGTGAAGATTTCTCAGCATGAGTTGAACTCTAGGCATAGAATAAAACAATGCTTTACCGTTTTCTCTGCTTTAGGTTAATGTTAACTTGGAATTTTATTTGCATAATGGACACCTAAAATACTGTATTGTAGGATGATCTTGAAGATAGTTTGGTATTTATATTATGAAGGCTACTTGGTAAATAATATTAATGCTACAATGAGTGATGTGATAAATTATAGACTAAGTTCAAATTTGAAATGTATACTCAATTGATTGAAATTGAGTCAGAATAATCAATCAAGTTGGATTTTTAATTCAGTTACACTCAATTAATACTGTTCAACTTAATGTTTGAGTTCTATCAACATAAAACCTAATAAAAGAGTATGGTTAACGAAAATGATGAAATATTTTTATTACAGTAAGGCCAGTTACACACACATAGATTTTTGGAAGAACAATTTTTCCGTTCATATAAATTCTAACAAATTGAATGGAACTTGACAAACACATCATCTTTTGTTTGCCAACTTATGATTAATCAAATAGAATTTATAAGGACGGCAAAGAATCGTATTTCCAAAAATCGATGTGTGTGTAACTAGACTAACATATTCCATACTTAAATATTATCGAATATACTTGATTAAAAGTTTACCTACATGAAGAAATAAACATTTTCTAGGAAATAATTCTCAATTAAAAATTACCTACCTCACAAAACTGAACACCACGGCAACTGTTGCCCATGTGGTCGAGCGGCGGAGACCAAGAGCATATCCCCATTGTGTTGGGTATCACAACCAGCATACCTCCGCATACGCCTGATTTTGCCGGCAAGCCCACCTGGAAAACACACACTAATTTCAATAAAACATTGAAAACGAATAATTTTATTGTAGAAAAGGATAAATCTAGATGAACTGGAACTAAACCTGTAATTAGTTTTCAATGAAACACAGAAAAGGCAGAGAATTTATATTCATTCAAAAACAATAAGCAATGATCATGGAGTATTGCCGAATCATATCATAGAGTTATGTGTGTTTATTTTTTTTTCTATTGTGGATGATACCTCCTTAAGCTTTTATTAGCTTGTGCGAGGGTGATAGAGAGTGCGTGGGTGATTCTTTTATTAAATGTTTATGCCTACAGGCAGGATTTAAACCCACGACCAGATAGCGTCAGCAGAGTGAATGGTGCAACGCCGTCTCTTCTAACCGAGCCGGCAAATTATAACTTAGTATTGGTTAAACCTCAACTACACAAGTGATCTATATAAATAAAAATCGAGCCTCAAATTTTGTCATTCAATAACTTCTTTATGTGTGCACCAAATTTGATGATTTTTTTAGTTGTGTTCGTTATGGTCAGGACCAGGTTTATGACCTATAAAATTTATAATCCGACTCCAGGACTCTTTCCTACGATCCTTCAAAGTTGGCATGTAATACTTATGGGAGAAGATTTATGAGCTGGCCACACACAGAAATAAAAATCAGCTGTTATAATCATTGCGTCATCCAACAGCCGTCGGTAGATAGTAGACAAGAGTGTGTGTTGCTTCATAACCGCCCATTTATTTCATTCTAAACGCCCCGACTAAAAACAAGATGACTGTTCTGTGTGTAACCATCCAGCAGTGCGGCCTCAGGTTAAAGACTTACATGCTCTAAAGACATTACTTTGTTTCGAATAATTGTGCTGTCTTCGGTGTTCAGAATGAATCGATTTTTAGTAGATTATTTATTTTGCAGTTGGAAAATTATCAATATAAATAAAATGCCGCATTGCGCCTCCTCAGGTGTGCATCCAGCAAAGTTTGTCATGAGATGCATTAAACTATTTGGCGGTACGAAGTTCGCCGGGCCAGCTAGTTACTCATATTTGCGACACAAAAAAGGCTATTTAGTGGTAAGTGATGAAGGAAGATCTCCTATGCTCGAGCATAATCAGATGATAAACAGAAAAATCATTTCAATAGCGGAAATGACTTCAATGAAAATTGACCTCAAACTCAAATTGAACTCTCCAAATCTAAAGATAAGAATGCTTTAATTCTCTTGAAGAACAATCAACATGATAATCGGAAATGTTCTATTTCTCACCAATAAAATTATTCTTATTTGATTTTCGAAATGTTCTCAGTTTCTTTGAAACACCTATAGGAACCTCTCGTCTCTCACACGCATATACCGTCTTCTACATACATTGTATTTTATCATAGAGTAATCTTTAATGTAGTTCCAGATATGTGAGTTATTACAACTATAGTGAAATTCATGTCATAAAGTCAGGAAATGATAGGACTACAGAGTTGCCGATTCCTTGTTAGCATCGCATTTTATATTAGGTAGGTGTGATCCGAGTTATTCTGGTATAATATCTGATGTAATACAAATGATCAACATTATCTCAAATTTATTCTATTTGCAAGAAGAATATATTTTCTTATGATTTCATAATTGATATAAAATATTTTAATAGTTTCTTCATAGTAAACAAATAATTTAGCAACAGTGCGGAGGTGGAGAGGGAAAAAGCCATCTGCTTTTTCCAATTACAGACAAGGATAGTTAGCTAAAGGTGCAGTTTCTTAGAGGTGTTTCAATGAGTGCCTGCTTATAGTCGCGTGTCTCGAGACGTCACGGCTGTAGCACATAACCTATAAATTCATTGTATTCGATGACTCATTGGGTTCACGTTTTATGAACGTTATGGCGACAGATGAATTAGGAGAGTTTTTTCTATATTGCTTTTACGATTCACATCTAATGAATCATGGAATCTAATGAATTTATAGGTTATATGCTCTAACCCTGACGGCTCTCACCACGCCTCTAGAGACGCCTAACTACGCGTCTTAGAACGCTCGCGTATGTCCTCGCATCTCGACACGCCTCCAAGGAATTTCACCTTAATTTAATCAGTTGCTGACTTTATAACTTGGATCTTACTTTAGAAATAATGTCGGTGTACCTTGAAGGCGAACTGTCCGGAGTAGTCGTACATGCCGCAGCTGTGCATGAGTGAGAGGACATCCCGGATGGAGTCAGGCCGGAGCACCTTCTCCTCGGTGATGGGGCAGATGCCGCCATTGGCCAGCGTCGCCGCCATCACCGACATGCTCTCGCAGTTCGCTTCCATCGCACAGCACTGCAACCATCATTTGCACTTCACGTTCACACAACGTTAATAGCTCACAAATTATTATAGATCAGTAATTTATAATTAATGATGGGTATTGATTGAACAAATGAAATTACATTTCAAAACACAATATTATTAATCAAACGTCACAATTAATGGAAAGAGAAACATTTCCAACATTTCCAACATTTCCCACTATACCTCCATTTGAGCATTCGTTGCCTGGACTCTACCTTGACAAACTTTTGATAAAATTCTTATATGAATCACATTGAATAATTCGTTCCATTAAACATTGCAGTCATGCTAATGAAAAAGGTTGTAATGTTGTCTTGAGGTTAGAACAAGTTAATAGCTCACAATTAATGATTGAAGGTCAGCAGCTTCTAATTAATCATAGGTATTGATTGAACAAATATAATTGGATTTAACATCATAATATTTTTGATCAAACTTCACAATGATGGAACGATAAACATTTCCTTCTATACCTTCATTTGTGAATTCGTTGCCTGGACTATCAATACCTTGGCAAACTTTTGATAAAATACTAATATGAATCACAATGATGATATCATACCTGGAAATAAAAGTCCATGCACTCCTTCAAGTTAGTTTTTTCAGGATAGCACTTATTCTCTCTCATATAGAATCCCAGAGCATAATTACGATCGGCTGATTCTCTTTCTGACAGGAATACTGAGTTGTTGAATCCAAGATACTCTCCTCCAGCTAAACGCTGAAAATACGAAAAAGGAAAGAAATTGAAATGCAGGAATGAATGATATCTTTGTGTTACATATTAATTGAAAATTTTAATAAAAATATTCATTATTGACGACTATATCACATATTCAAGTCCATAATAAGAGTAAAGTAAGGATTAAACTCACATTACCTTGAAATAATTCATTGTATAGTCGAATTTTTCCGCTAATGTCATCTCGGATTTTACCAATGTTTTCAACAAGGAACAGATTAATATAGCACCAGCATTTATCATTGGATTGTGCGGTTTCTCTGAAATAAGGAAAGAGTAATTATAATATTTTATTTCACCTTTTCACCTTATAAAATATAAGACAATAAGTTGGAAGTGTTAACTGGAAGATCTTATTCTAGCAGTTTTAATAGCTTAAAAGCTTATCATTTTACACGTTAAGTATTTATTAAGGCCTTACCTATTCGATATACGAGTATTTCTCAATTTTGAAAATTTTCTGAATTATAACGTAGCTTACAATAATACAGATTCACAAAATGTACTATTAACGGGTAAAAGAAAGGAGCCGAGCCGCGCTACCTGTGCACTGAGCTATTGTTCCAAAAAGGTTCATCCTCCAACTCTCGACTAGCATACTTCATTGTCCTCTGATTCCGCTTCATTACCCTTTTAGTGGCCATTAGTAGCCCCGTGTGCTTTCTTGAAGGCAATTCTATCTGGTAGCACCAACTTATCTGTTACTTTGCACCTTACTTACTTCTGTTACTTGTATTTTCTGCAATTATTGAATGTGAATCAGTTATCAAGTAGGCTACTTGTAATTATTGTATTATTCCCAATGGTTCATTTGATGAAACTCAACTTGCTCACAAGCTGTATACAAACTAACTTGAGTTACATACAATACGATACTTTTTGAACGTATTTTATTTATGCGATTTTTGGCGTCCTTTCAAATTCTATTAGATTGAACACAACTTGACAAACACATGTATACGTGTATTATGTGTATGTCAAGTCCCATTCAATCTCGTAGAATTTATAAGGACGCCCAAAAATCGTAGTGGGCTTTACTCACACACCACGTACGTTTGACTAAATTTGTACTTGTCATTGATAGTAATGTGTGTGTTTATCCAATCACTGTATGCTACCACTGGTTTACAGCTGAAAGTAACCACACTGGTCCACCAATATATTCCTCGGAATGGAAACCTTAACAATAGAACACGAAGAATTTCGAAATTCAATAACAATAGGCGACCACTGAAGAGTCACTAGAACTTCTACCTGTTCATCCATTGTTTTCGGCGGCCCCGTCTCATTTATTTAACCCCTTTAAACTACCAAATATACTAAATATCAAATATTTCTCAATTTTGAAAATTTTCTAAATGTTAACATAACTTACAGATGCAGATTCACTAAATTTACTAAATACTACAAAAAAAACTACATACTAAAACATTCACAACATATACTACAAAATACAGCATAGACATCGTATTTTAGATTAAGACTTGAGATACTCACTATTATAATCAAGTACAAGTTCATTGAAATTTCGTCCACTGGGTTCCTGACCTACATAACCATGAACCACATCCTGGCCCAACTGTTCCAATGCTATACCGTATGTCAGTGGTTTGCTGCAAAAAAGATGGACACATAATAGATAAAACCAAAGAATGTCACATAGACCTACATTACAAAAACAAGACGTTACGTTTCTCAGTTGCGTTGCTCTCAGTAGTTTTCTGTATGATTGGGATCTAGAATTGTTTCACTAGTGTGAAAATACAGCTTGACGTATGCTTGGAACGGAGTTGATAAATAATTTCACATAAATCGCTTACTGAATTAATCGGGATCAATTTCCACTTGCTCTCACCTACACGACTGCAGGGTGAATGGAACCGTCACGTCTCCAATGGAGAACCGCTGACCGTCGATAGTGCACACACTCACTCCCCAGTAGTCAGGATTCATTCGAGCCAGCTGTGGAATGTAACTAGCCACCTGTAATGCAAAGACAACGTTCATAATTTCACACATACTTTCATTTAAAAAACCTATTAATTAAAATATGTATGGATACAATCATAGCCACCATGGAAAGGTGTGCCCTAGGGAGGATGATAACGTCGCTAAGTAGGTTTGTCAGTCCTAGTTGGGCGTATCTTGAAACATTTCCATCCAAACTAAATCAAATTTGTGTAAAAAATTTTCAGTACCAGAGTCTTCCCAGAGATGTTATCAAAATATCTTGTAAAGTATAGCAAATATTTATAGGAAAATTTCAATTCAATTAATTTTAATTTAAATTACAATTTGATAAAACTCTCCACCAAACAGACTAAAACTGTACTTTTTTACTAAATACAATAGATTTTATCAGATTCATCTCAAAAAATTCAACTTCATCTTCAACCACTTTCGTCAGATTCTGGAGAAAACTGGGGGAATACAGAATGAAATCACTGATTTCGGGTAGTAATTTCGGAAGTTTTCAAAATGTCTCAATATCAATCAAATGAGCTTCCTTTAGAGAAAGTATAAAACTAGTTTTCAATGAAAACTTACAATAAATTTAATCAAACATACCTTTCCCTCTGTATTACTCTTGCACTTCCAATAGAATTCTTCAATGTATTTACAGAAATTTTGGAAATCTGGTATGATGAAGTTATGACGGAATGCTTTCGAAATAAGGACTAGGTTAGCACCAATCACTCTGAAACAAAACGAAATAAATTATAAATGAAAAGGAAAAAATAGATTGATAACAGTAAAACAAATTGAAGATATGAATTGGAATGAGATAGGTAAGTTAAATAGTGAGTTCATAAAGAAACTCAAGATTTAGAAAGTGGCAAGTTTAATAAAAAATTGGAGAATTTTCTTTTAGTCCAGTCAATTATAGACATAAAAAAGGGGTACAATATATATTGTAGTTCTGATTTTTTAATATATTATTTGGATACATGAGAGAAGTCCAGAACCAATTCTTAATGCAAAATTTCCTTGTGCAAGATAAAGAGTAGCCCAAAAAACTCGTATTATTTCTGGGATTCTGAACTATACATCTAAATGGCAACAATCGGAAGATATTGTTGATCAAAAACTAAAATTGGCCCAAGTAGATTTTTCCTAAAATTTCACTATTTTTTTGTAAAATCATAGCTCAGTACTCATTAGAGATAGACAGTTCCGAATGATCTCATTTAATTCAAAATTTTATAATCTAAAAAAGGCGAGAGCAAATTTCTCCGTTCGATTACTGGATTTGGCGGAAATAGCTGAAAACTAGAAAATGAACCAAAAATACGAGGTTTTTGGGCCACCCTGAATCTAGCACAAGAAAAATTGCATGAAAAAATTGGTTCTGGATTTTCTCATGTATCCAAATATATTAAAAAATCAGAGCTACAATATTGCAAGCACCAATGTATATAGTGACTGGATTATTTTATCATAGAATGTTATTCATTATTATGAAGAAAATATATACAAGATATCAGCAAGACTAGAATAGTTCATCGAAAGATGATGGGAAAAATAAACTTCTGTTGATTGTTGGAAAAGCAAAATGATTAGCAAGTGTCTTATTTTTCATTTCTATACCAAAGTAATTATGTTATGGGAAATGGAAACATTGATAAATCAGTATTTATTGAATTATAATAATAATAACGAGTGACCTGGCTTACTCAGGTCTAGTCTTAGAGTTTTCAGGTCGCTGACATGACCTAACGATTGCTATTAGGCAGCCGCGGCCGACAAATTAACGTGTACATCCAAAACACGGGGGTGGCCAGAGAAAAATATCTTGCCTGGATATATAATTGAATTAATATATTATTTGAATAATATAAGAGAGAATGAATTTTTACTCGAATAAGTAACTTATATATCCAAAATGCAACGCTACCGAACATTGAACTTTTTGCGACTTTCTTAACAATGCTTGTTATTGAGCTACAATAGTAAAGAAATCAAGTGGTAGCATAATATCTGATCATATTTTTGTTACACTTTCTTCAAATGTGTTGAGAAACGTAGACATGATTGTGATCTTCAACCTACGGCTCCAAGTTATACAGAGTGGGTGAAAAGTCCGAGAACGGCTTATTATCTCATACACAAAGGTAATTTGATGGTGGGTGTGATTGGGGATCCTACTCAAATTGAAAATACTACTTTACTATGACTTCAAAAATTTGGTCCGACATCTTGGATCCGCCATATTGAATGCAACTTTGTTTTTTTAAATAGGAAGGTGGTCATGCGATACATGATTTCGATACGAAATTTCAAGAAAAAAAATGGTGAAAACCGCACATCGATATCTCAAACCGTACAGCAGATATTCGCATTATTAATCAATACTATTCAAAGCAGAAAGGAGAGAAAAAAAGTATGAGAACGGCTTAGTATCTCATGAAAGATTGTGATTCCAAGGTGCGTGTGATTGGGGATCCCTCTCCAATTGAAAATACTACTTTACTATGACTTCAAAAATCTGGTCCTTCATCTTAGATCCGACATATTGAATGCAACTTTTTTTTTAAATGGGAAGGTTGTCATGCGATACATTATTTCGATAGGAAATTTCAATAAAAAATGAATGGTGAAAACCGCAAATCGATATCTCAAACCGTTCAGAAGATATTTACATTATTAATCAATACCATTTATCTATTTCATTTCTGATATGCATGACATTGATTAATAATGTGAATATATTCTGAACGGTTTGAGATATCGATATGCGGTTTTCACCATTCATTTTTTCTTAAAATTTCGTATAGAAATCATGTATCGCATGACCACCTTCCTATTTAAAAAAACAAAGTTGCATTCAATATGGCGGACCAGATTTTTGAAGTCATAGTAAAGTAGTACTTTCAATTTGAGTAGGATCCCCAATTACACCCACCGTCAAATAACATTTGTGTATGAGATATTAAGCCGTTCTCGGACTTTTCACCCACCCTGTATGACCAGTCACACACGTAACGATTCATCTGACATTTTCGCCTGATGAGCATGCAAAGACTGCAGTTTATGTACAATTTTAGGTAAACTGTTCCAGAAGACTGTTCGCCTGTCATTCAAAAATATCGGTGAAATGTTACTGTTGTAGCTGGCTTATTATTCCAATTTATGAATTTAAAGTAAAAAAAAACATAACATTGAATAATATTTATTATCTTAGGCTACATAACTTACTGTCTGAATGTATCCAAATCCAGTTTCTGTGTTTCGGGGGAACCACCTTCCATTCCAGATTTTCTGTGAACATTCTTCAAGTTTTCCATGAAGTCAGCAAGCCTTGGGTCATTTTTTCTCAGGCCTGTGTTTCTGAGAGCCTGTGGAGAGTACAGTAATGTGAGGATTCAATTGTATTCCAATTTATATAATTTTTAAATGGAAATGAATTCAGAGCAATGCAATCTATCAAATCAGTTCTTCTTCTGAAACTCGCCATAGTAACAAAGCAAAGATGGATAACAATATTATATTAATCATTTATTAATAGCTGGTGATTATCAATGACCTAATATATATATCAATCGCATGAGAAATAACTGGAAGCCTTTTATCGAGTGAGAAACAACCATTATTGATTTATGAATCCTCATTGAACGAGCGTTAGCGAGTTTTACTTTTGACTTACTGAAGGCCAAAGTCTGTTTCTATATTCTACAATAACTTTAAAATAGTTATTTGTGCAACTAGTGCGCAAAGTGACACTTTGCTGCACCGAAAGAAACGTTTACGCACAAGCCGTAGGCGAGTGCGGAATGGTTTCTTGAGTGCAGCAGAGGAACTTTGCACACGTATTTCACATAAAATTTCTCCTACAGTTACCATTGAATATGAAAAGTGAGTAATTATGGGTAGAGTGTCCTGAAATCCATCCAATGTTTGTCTGAATGATTTTGTAATTAATAACAAATTTAATTTTAAAATTGATAATTCAATAAAAAATTGTTTTCTTCTAAATTTTAAAATCTTTAAATTAAAAAAATTTTCAATTTTGGGTGAAAATTTTACTGAGCATTAATTGTAGAGATTTTCATGCTCAATCTTTTCCACTCGAAAATTTTTGTTCAAATAGTATCTGACGCCTGATAATTGGGAATCTAAAATCAAACTTTGCATAGATGAGGCGGAGCTCCTGAAATTTTTACAGATATGGGACTTGTGGCAGTTGATATAGCTTATAAATGACTATTCTAGGTATAAATTAAATCATAATCGTTGGAGCCGTTTTCGAGAAAATCGCGAAAAACCCTGTTTTTGACAACATTTTCTCAATTTTAGCCGCCAAATTGCATTTGATCGAAATTGTTCGTGTCGGATCCTTATACTGTAAGGACCTTAAGTTCTAAATTTCAAGTCATTCCGTTGATTGGGAGATGATATATCGTGTACACAGGCGCACATACACTCATACACACACACACACACGCACACACACATATAGACCAATACCCAAAAACCACATTTTTGGACTCAGGGGACCTTGAAACGTATAGAAATTTAGAAATTGGGGTACCTTAATTTTTTTCGGAAAGCAATACTTTCCTTACCTATGGTAATAGGGCAAGGAAAGTGAAAAATGAATTTTAATTCATATGAGAATCCCCAATAAACCCTTCTGTAAAATTATTATTGAAAAAAATATTTATTTAAAATAATTTTCACCAACTCTATAATTATTAAAAGTTTCGGGTTTTAACGATTACAACAATACAACAGTTTATGAGCAAGTTCTCCAACCCAGGGGGTCACTGAAATAGGTCTATCTAAATTCTGAATAACATTGAATTTTTAATGAAGTACCGTATAGTAGATTGGAAACAATGTAAAGATTAATACTGTTGATAAAATTAGTTCCAAAGCTACATTGAAATAATAAAATGATTAGAAAGAAAGGATATGAAACTTACCGCTAGAAACTTCCCCACATGAATGATGTCTTTCTCCTCATCTTTGAACATTTCAAACAGAACATCTTCTGTTTTCTTGGAATGATCGGGATCATTAGCACTGTTGGATTGATTGAAGAAATAGTAATGAAACGTGCATCACTTGTACATGTTTGAATGCAAACAAGAGGTAGCCTACTCATATTGAAAAATTTACAACTTTCAGTGATACAAAGTGTCAATCAATCTCTACTACAGTTGATAAAGTATACATTATTGATCAACGTACAAGGTGATGGATTAATGATAGATGATAGTTGTAAAAAAAGGAAATTATGAATGAAACAGCTATTCGAGGCTGCGTAAATATTTATACACTTTTAAAGTATCCACTGATATGATTCGAAAACATAAAAACACTGAAATTCTAGTTCTAGGATAGATGATACTAGCATAGCCATTTCTATTCATCTAGAGATGCAATAGGCAATTCAAATTTGTGATGGGTTGAAGTTGAGTACACTCTTTTTATTCTCAACAGTATCAAATTGATCTAGTCTATCTATGATATGATTTATAACTCATACTATTTAAAAAATGAGTATTGCCTTTTTTGATTCTACATTCATAACAGGACGATTGCTTTCCCATTAATAATATAAATAATACCTCTAATTGCCTACATTTGATGTTCTAACTACGATTTATAGTACTATTTGTGAACTCAATATATTTGATTAATTTAAAAAAAAACTATGTCATCATTGAGTGAGATCATCAATTTTGCATGTTTGAGAAGTGGATGATATTTGGTTGTTTGTGAGTTGAATGGTAATTATTGCCTTCAGATTCCTCAGAGAAAATTGATTGTACATACATCCAACAGGAAAATATGTTCAAGTAACTTAGGAAGAATATATTTG
>NC_052504.1:101159485-101187274 GCF_014356525.2 Nilaparvata lugens
CTATTCGATTCACTCGTGCATTGATTGTTGCTCACCATCATCGTCTAAGTCATGCTGGTGTGCAGGCCACCATGGCCAGTGTAAGACAACGATTTTGGTTTCCCTCCACCCGTCGCACCATCAAAAGTGTATTGCGGCATTGCATATTGTGTTTTGCTTTTCGCTCTTCGTTCTGAGCAAATCATGGTAGTTTACCAGCGGCCCGCGTTCAGGCTAATTTTCCCCTTTTATAATGTGGTTTGGATTACGCCGGTCCTATTTCCATCCGTGTAGGCGCCCCCAAATCTCATACTTTTTTCTAAAGCATACTTGTCGCTGTTTGTGTGTATGGTAACTCGTGCCGTTCATATTGAAACTGTCTCGGAACTTACTTCCAAGGCATTTATTGCCGCTCTGATTCGGTTTTCTGCTCGTCGTGGGCATTCCGCATTCCATTTTTTCGACAACGCCACAACTTTCATTGGTGCCAACAATGAGCTACGTGAGCTCCACGAATTTTTGTCCTCTGATCGTCTCAAATCAGATATTCATGACACTATGTCAGTACTCAACATCCAATGGCACTCATTCCCCCTCGGCTCCGCACTTCGTTGGACTCTGGGAGAATGCGGTAAAAAACTTCAAACGCATATCCGTGTAGTTACATTCAACAAGGTATTTAACTTTGAAGAAACCTGTACTCTTGCTGCTCAGGTCGAAGCCATCTTGATTCGCGCCCTCTGTTTCCCTTGTCGGAAGATCCCATGATCTTGCTTACTTGTCTCCAGGTCATTTTTTGATTGGACGTCCCTTACGTCATTACCCTTCTTACCGCCTAACACCAAACACATTGATCATCGTTCACGTTGGTATCAACTTGCTGTTTCTATCCAGAGCTTTGGGATAGGTGGTCTCGTGAATATTTAACCCTCTTCAGAAAAAAGGCAAACGGCTAAACAATTCTGAAAATTTGAAGGTCGGTACGGTTGTCATCTTGAAGGATCCTGGTTCCCCGCGCAGTCCACTTGGAAGCTGGCGCGCATTACTGAAGTTCATCCGGTAATGACGACAAGGTTCGAGTTGTCACTGTTCTCACTCCCTCTGGCACCTTTAAGAGAGCTATTTCGAGTTTAGCACCTCTTCCCATTGATGAGGATTCTAGTTAATCCCCTTGCTCTTATGGTTCTGTTAATTTTTAGGTTTCATTGTTTTTTTCCCCTGGTTCTCACATGGGGCCCAGTTTTCAATTTCCATTGCCTTGCCAGATTTTACATATTTCTTACTTTTTCTTATTGTGCCATACCCCCGTATGACACAAGGGCCCAGTTTATGTAAATCTGACAAAGCATTTATTGGAACGTTTCCACTGTTACTCGTTCCGCTACTATGTAGACATCATGTCGTCATTTTGTCTGTCTGCGCTGACCAGTGATGTCACACTCACGGTTCTTTGCCACTGCTCTAATCAAGTTGGTTTTCTATACTTTTAGTCGTGTTATTTTGCCATTGCAATTTTAATATTTGTACTATTCGATTTATTGGAATTTATTTTGTCTTTAGGCATCTTACTTTCTAGATATTTGTTACTTTTTCACCATATGTTTGTAAATGTGTTGCTTACGTTTCAAACACATCCGGCATCTTCCTTCTTTCAACAAGCATTGTAGCGTCTTCTTGTCTTTTGCAATGGTTCTTAGTCGAGGGTGCATTTACGCCTTCGGTCTAAACCTTTTAACCATATTCATCGGGATCTACGAAATGTTTTTAAAAGTGAATTATTCTTCAAATTAATTCGTTTGTTCTATTCTTCAATTGTGATTCAATTATTCATCGTTTTCTTCACTCATTTACTCTGATAAACTTTATCAAAATTGCAACCTCATGTGGGCGTTTTTCGCTATTCATCGGATCTACGGAACGTTTTTAAAAGTGAATTATTCTTTCAAATTAATTCATTTATTCTATTCTTCAATTGTGATTCAACTATTCATCGATTTCTTCGCATATTTACGCTGATAAACTTGTCAAGTTCACAACCTGGTGTGGGGCTTCAATTGCCATTCTTCTACAATTGGCTTCACCTCGTGAAACTCAAACTTTCAAGTTCATCATCTCTACCGTTTGGAAATCAATCTAAAAATTCCACAACTTGAAGGTCGGATTATTCGTTTGGAATTCTACTTGCTCCTGTTCTCATTTCCACTGGGGGATTTGCCTGCTGTGATGGACACTTCCATGCTTGTCATCGCATGGCCAGATCACATCATCGCTTGCTGATGTCCTGTTCCTGTGGGTATTACGGAGTCATTGCCTGTCTGCCTGGCTGCATCTCCTCTTCAAAATTTTATTCAGGTTACGTAAATAGTTCTATTCAATTTTCATTCACGTATGTATCATAATTGTTTTATTAATGTCTATCTTGACATTCAATTCACTGAGGCCACCGACGCCTATTAATTCATTGGATTTGACAGCTACCCTTGGCTTCACAAGTGATTTTCTGAGGCCACTGATGCCTATTAATTGATTTATTAATGTCTATCTTGACATTTAATTCACTGAAGCCACCGACGCCTATTAATTGATCTATTAATGTCTATCTTGACATTCAATTCACTGAGGCCACCGACGCCTATTAATTGATATATTAATGTCTATCTTGACATTCAATTCACTGAGGCCACCGACGCCTATTAATTGATCTATTAATGTCTATCTTGGCATTCAATTCACTAAGGCCACCGACGCCTATTAATTCATTGGATTTGACAGCTACCCTTGGCTTTACAAGTGATTTTCTGAGGCCACTGTCGCCTATTAATCGTTCTAATTGATGTCTCCTTGACATTCAATTCATTGAAGGCCCATGTCGCCTGTATTTAACCTGGACAATCTTTACATTGTATTTATTAGCTACCCTTAGCTCTTAAGTGATATTTTAAGGCCAGTGACGCCTATTAATTGTTTGTCGATGTCTATCTTGACATTCAAATCACTGAAGGCCTATGCCGCATATATTTTTATGTATTCTACTTGTTGAGCACTATTTACAGCTTATTGTCTTTTATTATTCCTTTCGTAAATCATTGTTATTTATTATTATTCCTTTTGTAAATCATTAAGATTGAACTTTGCAGCAATAACTTTCATTATAGCACTCAATTTATATTCATTTCAGGTATCATTAATATTACCTTTTCGTTTATTGTCAGACTTCAGGTCATTAATGTCATTGACCTAATTTCATTTAAATTTTGTATTTCTCTAACGTTTTATCATGTTGTAATTATCCCAAGATATTTGACTCAATCTACTTACAATTGTTTTTGTATGTGGCCATCTGCCTATTATTATTTTATTGATCCCAAGATATTTGACTCAATCTACTTACAATTTTTTTGTATTTGGCCATCTGCCTATTATTATCTTATTATTATTAAATCTTATCTTGTTGATTCATTTAGTCTTTTATTGGCGTACTTACCACACTTCAAGCTATCAGTATTTTTATGCACAGAATTCAAAGATTTATTTGTAGGTATTTATACCAACTATCATTCACACTCCACTGCCCTGACCTTGGATTCTGTCAGCTACCCTTAGCTCATAAGTGATATTTTAAGGCCACCGACGCCTATTTCAATGTGTATGACATTGATTTTGGAACTTATTTATGTTAATGTCGACCAAGGCATTTTCATTTCTGAACTTACTTACTTGTGTTAATGTCGACCAAGGCATCTTCATTTCTGATCTTATTTACTTGTGTTAATGTCGACCGAGACATTCAATTATTCAATTATTTGTATTAGTGTCAATCAACATTTAACCATTTCTACATATAGAACATTATCTACATATCATTGTCGTTTGTTATTATTCCTTTTTAAAATTGTTAAGATTGAATTTTTCAGCAGTAACTTTATTATTGTATCACTTAAAATTGTCTATTCTCAATTCAGGAATTATTGACAGTACCTTATCAATTATTGTCAGGCTCCAATGGTCATTAGTGTCATTGACCTAGATTCATTTAAATTTTATATTTTCTAACGGTTTTATTACATGTTGTAATAAAATCCATCTAAGGATTTTATTCGATTTAATCTACTTACACTTGTTTTTGTATGTGTCCATCTGCCTATTATTTTATTAATATTAAATCTCAACTTGTTGACTCATTTTGTCTTTTATTGGCGTACTTACCACACTTCAAGCTATCAGTATTTTTATGCACAGAATTCAGAGATTTATCTGTAGGTATTAATACCAACTATCATTCACAGTCCACTGCCCTGACTTTGGATTCTGTCAGTTGCTCTGATTGCTTTAATCGCTCTGATTGGTTAGTTGTTGGCTGCTAAACTACTAAAACTTGCTTGACTGAGAACGTTCTGAAGAACTTTTTAGATTTGACTCTTAATGCAGTGGATGCAATTTCATTTCAAATAGTATTGTGTTTTGAGCTATTATAATTATTCTAGATGATTTTTCGACAAGAAATCATCTAGAAGAATTATAATAGCACAAACCACAATACTATTTGAAATGAAATTCCATCCACTGCATTAAGAAGCAAAGCTGAGTTACGACTCGATCGGCTTTTGTCTGTTTTTAGACAAATATTGCCCGATTTGGTATAAAAGAAACTTTGAAACAAGGCACGTCGACGCATATATAAGTTTTTTTTATATTATATTGATATGAATTTTATAGTTTTAAAGTTATTTTAAGGTTAAATTGATGAACAGTTTCATATTATTTACTGGGCTGCTAATCGGATCTGCTTATCTCATCGAAGTTAGACAATCATTTCTTTCGAGTTTCTCAGCTAGCGGAGTCAGAAAGTTCTTTTCCTTCATCTTTATCAATTCTCTCTCGCTTCTCTCTTCCCATCGTTATCAGTAATTCTAAATGCATCTGTGAACGCTTTCTCTGCTATTCTTCTGTCTTCTCATCGTGGCTTATCTGTTCAGTAAATATTGTATATACCTATATTCTTTCTCAACTGAACAACGTTGTTCTCGATGAACGAAGCTAGTATGCTATAGGATTTGATAAAGATAATCTTTTGTCGGATTACACTGAAAGATTGTTTTGCTTACTTATAGCATCACCATAACATCCACGTTAAAATGGCTGTTGATATTAAAACTATGGAAGCTATGTTTGAAAAATTCAAAACAGAAATCAACACTAGTACGGAGAACATTATCAAGAAAGAAATAAGTGCGCTCAATATCCCTTCAATCATGCTGAGCAGAATAGTAAAATTGAGAAACTGGGCAAAGAAAATGAAGAATTGAAACGAGAGCTACAAAAGCAGAGTGCGTTGATTGAGAATATGAGAAGAGAAAATAATCTTATATTCTTTGGTGTTGATGAGGCAGATGGTGAAAAATCTACACAATTGATGGAGAAAACTTTGGATATTTGTAATAAAGTTCTGAAGGTTGAACTAAAAGCGGGTGACATTAATTTGGTGAGGAGGATTGGCAGGAAAAAGATAAGGGTGCGCGTCCGGTTATGTTATCCTAGTATCTGTAATCAAGAAAAATAGTATTATGCAGGAATGTAGAAAGTTGAAAGGCTCCAAGATATTTCTGACACATGATTTGGATTGGCAGTCTCGCCAGAGACAGAAGATATTGAGGGAGGTAGGAGGTGAGCTTAGGGATTCAAAGAAGAATGTGAGAGTGAGGAGGGGAGGGCTAGAAATTGATGGAAGATTTATTACGTATAAAGAAGTTGAGAGTGAATATATAGAAGCGTGATTTTAACATAATCCAGGAGGTATTTGAGCAACTGGAAGGACAGAATATTATGCTTATAGGTGATGTAAATGGGAGGATAGGCAATGAGCAAACACTAGATGAGGAGCTGATTATAGGTACACATTGTCTGCAGACCTTCCATAGAAATTCCAAGGATTTACTCCTAAACCGAAATGGGAAAATGCTGCTTGAATTGTTTGAGAACTTTGGTCTGATTATTTTGAATGGACGCTCGGTGGGCGATAAACATGGTGAATTCACATTCTTGGGTCATCAAGGATCTTCTGTGATTGACGTATGTGCTGTATCTTTGGAACTGCTGAGCTGTATATCGGATTTCTCAGTCATCCCAGCCATATTTTCTGACCATCAACCTATACAAGCAACTATAAAAATTGCAGGAGCAGGAAGACAATCCAAAAACATATTGCCAATTAGACCGAAGCTGAAATGGGTCTCATCAAAAAGAGCTGAATACCGGAGGCGGCTAGAGGAAGTGATTAACAGGAAAGATATCTGGAATATTGACTTGGAAGATGACTGGTGCTATCTTATTGAAGCTATTAATAAAAGTCATCACTTGCATGGGTGGCACCGGGGAAATGTTCAAGGAAATTCAAGGATGCAAGCTGAGTGGTTCGACAAAGAATGCCATAGAAAAAGAGAAGAAACCTTCAAATTACTCAATGAGTACAGAAAAACTGATTCAGATGCTATAAAGAGGCAGTACATTCACGCGAACTCGGAATACAAAAGACTCTGTGGAGAAAAGAAAAAGGCTTACTGGAAGAAATGTGCAGATAGTTTTCAGACGGTGAGAGACTCCAGAGATTTTTGGAAACTGGTTAGGCAACTGAAGAAGAAGCAACATATGGCAGGAGCAAGTATTTCTTTGAAAGACTGGGTGCAGCATTTCAAGGTTTTGTTGAATCCAATAGTACTGGCTGATAGAATGTTGTATCCTGAACCCTATGTGCGTGATGACTTTCTAGATGCACCGTTTCGAAAGGAGGAACTAGATAAGGTGATTCTTCACGTAAGGATGGCAAAGCCCCAGGCGAAGACAGAATTCCGTACGAATTTTACAAGAATGCTCCAACAGTATTCATGAACAGATTGTTGGAGGTCTTCAATAGCATCTACAACGTTTCTCATGTCGTTCCACAGGACTTCCATACTTCGATTGTGTTTCCAATCTTCAAGAAAGGTGATCCAGAGGATGCTTCCAATTATAGAGGAATATCGTTTGGTAATACTGGAGCAAAACTGTTTACTGGTCTCATCTTGGAGAGGCTGAAGACGTGGATCCATCATCACAACATCCTCAACGAGTTCCAGGCAGGTTTCAGACAGAACTACTCAACGGTGGACAATATCTTCAGTTTGATGGCCATTATTAAAATGCACCTAGCAGTTAAAAGGCAGAAAGTCTATGCCTTTTTTGTCGATTTTTCGGCTGCATTTGATAGAGTGGACAGGCATGCGCTATTTTTCAAACTATCAGAAATAGGTTTATCAACAAAGATGTTAAAGATTATCCAGAAGATATACAGCAACACATCAGCCAGGGTATGGAGCTCTGAAGGTCTGTCTGATAGATTCTTCACAAAGACAGGTGTCAAGCAAGGCTGTTTACTTAGCCCAATTCTGTTCTCCCTCTTCCTCAATGACATAGAGGACGATATGGAAGGAGGAATAAGACTGAATAACGTGTGCATTAAAATTCTTGCCTATGCTGATGATGTTGTCTTGTTGGCATCCAATAAACTGAGTATGACCAGAATGATTAGAGTACTGGAGGATCATTGTAGAAAGTGGAACTTGCTGATTAACCTGGATAAGTCCAAAATCGTCATCTTCAGAAACGGTGGAAGGCAGGGGAGGCTTGAAAAGTGGTGTTTTGAGGAGAGGCCAATAGAGGTTGTTAACTCGTATAAGTATCTGGGAGTAAGATTGTCCACAAAGCTATCATTAACAGAGCATTTTAGAGAAAAATCACTCTCAGCAAAGATGGCTATGAATCACTTCAATGATATCCTCCTTAATGATGGGATACCATTCAAATCAAAGCTACAAATCTTCGATGCAGTAGGAAGGTCTGTAATTTCTTACGCAGCACAGGTGTGGGGAGGAAGAATCTATGATGTGGTTGAAAGTATCCAGCGTTTCTTCCTTAAGAAGGTATTTTGTCTCCCATCATACACCCCGAATCAGGCTTTGCTTCTGGAGACCGGAGTCTGTCCAATCTTCCTGCATACAATAAGGCTACACCTTCAGTTTGTAAAGCGATGTTTGAATCTGCATGAAGGAAGATATCCATGTATGCTATTGAAATTGATGATTCGAAGAAGGCTATTTCTGTATGATGACTGGAGGATGCTGGATGACTTATTTGGCATTCCATGGGAGGGGATAGCAGCAGGTAGTTTGAACATCGACCAGACGATTGACAGGATTGGAAGTAAGCTGCGAGATCAACAGATGCAGCGGGTCGCCATGAGCCAGCGGTACACCATTCGCCGAGAGCTCAATCACTGGAATGATTACATTTCTCAAAATTCCAGCTTTCAATTCATCAAGTGGTTCTTCAAAGCAAGAAATGAATTGATCCGAATAAATAATTTAGTATTGATAATCTATATTAATTTACCAATTCAGCCTCATGAATAAAGTGGGGTAGGTAGGTATTCATGAGTGACACTTCACATTACATGCATTATTTTGCAGCTTCAAGAATTCTTCTAGTCAAGCATTTCATGAATATTTCTAAAAAAATTGACGAGCATAACAATAATAGTCCATTGAACAAATTTTAATGTTTTTACCCAACTGGGAAATGAATTTTATTATACTTTTTCAGACACTTTCTATTGAAGCTATTGACTCCATTGGCTGAGTGGCTGAGATGTCCACCTGCTATTTGTTCTGACTGATTTTAACCTTCCAAGTAATTAGGATGACTACTTTTACAATGACTACTGAATTGAATTTCATGCACTAGAGCAACAATCGTCGTTAATTTTACATTAGTTACTAAAATATGAATTTATATAAGTATATGTAGAATGGAATGCTGCATAAAATCTCTTTGATCTATGTTCTAGGTCTTATAATAAAGAGCTTTTGATGAAAATATTCGAGGTCCCAGAGTTACACTGGGGATTTCGAAAGATTAGAACCCCCAATAATATAAGTAGAATGTTTTACATCTGATAATATGAATACTGTATTTCACCAATTACCTTGCAAAATACTCCAAAGTCAGGTTCGCCAGGGACCTGATTCTCGAACTTGGTCACTTCGAATTCGAAGCTTAGCTGGTCTATTGATATGTTGTGCTTGCGAGCGTAGTTTTGAAGTACACCGGTTAGAAAGGATTGAGTGAAAAAGAAACCAGAAATCCAAAATACATCTGGAATGCCATCATCAATCCAAGCTTGCAAGAATCTCAACCTGAAAATAGATAAAGTAATGGCCTTATTAATGACTAATGAGATGTCTCTCACAATATACCGGTACTTTACAATAATTCACAACTTAAATAAAGTCACATCACTTGAATTCAATTCATCTCTAAAAGTAGAAAGCATAATTATATATTCTAAATTTATACAATAATGCAGTTTCATTTATGTACCAGTATCTAATCATTCACAATTATACAATTCTGTATTGTAATTCATAATTTAATGAAGTCCAATTTTTTCAGTAGAATTTGTAACATAATTTATAACTTAATAAGAGATTTTTAATGTAGAATGGTAATAAACACATTTTGGTATTCCAAAGTGAAGTTTCAAATGTTTTGGAATAAAAAGATACAGATGGGTATTTTGAATTGAAAATAAGATTTAAATGCTGTATGGTATAAACACCATAAAGTCCTAAAAAAAACGAAAATGAGAATTCACAGGCATTACTATCAGGTAATTTTCCAAGTACTTTTGTATAATTATTGAGTAATGAAAACTAGGAACACAAATCGTAGGAGAATCCAAGAGCCCCAAAGAACGATATTACAAACATTGAAATATAAAATTCAATATTATACAAATTGAAACAGAAAAATCATAACATTTGTCACCAATATACTGTATTCAATCAATTCATGAATAAATAGGAAATATATGCTTTGATGTTGTGCATGCGTGATAGTTTGATTGGATTAAATTTATGAACTGTGCCAAGGCGTGTTTCACCTTTGTTTCTCACCTCTATGAAGACACTAAATTCCTCTTCCTGGTGCTTTTGCTGCATGTAAAAGCCAATAATACTTACATACAAGTTCTCAATTTCCATGACATAGTTTAATGATCACAATAAAAAATTAACTCTCCTAGCAAGAAGTATGCGGATTGATATAACACTTTGATATTGTCTAGAAATAGCACGAATTTGTTGAGAAAATACATACATGTTTCAACACCAATGGTGTCATCTTCAGTCACTGAAGATAACATCATTGACACTTCAGACTGAAGATGACATCATTGGTGTTGAAACATGTATGTAACATGTCATTTTTCAATAAATGTGTGATATTTCTAGACAACATCCCAGTGTTTCATTATTGATAAGTAACACTAGATCTCATCAACAACAGTATCTGAAAAAAACTACAGATCTATTTTTCTTTAAACTCTATAAATTGGAATATGGGGTAATTTGGAGATGATCTGATATTATTATAATATAAAATACCACTTCTGATAAAATTCTACATCTTTTAGTGGTTTTAAGTTATTGTTCAATAAATTATTGTAATAATTAGTTATCTATAAATGGGCCTTTCAGAGATGGCAATGCTTAAAAAGTGTTACTAAATGTATTGTGTGCCGGTTGCACAAAAGACGGTCAAGTTTTAATCGTGATTAAATTGCACGAGAACCAATCATAGAAGCCGCTTTTTCAAAAAGCCTTCTCCGATTGGTTCTCGTAAAATTAACCACGATTAAAATTTAATCTGATTTTGTGCAACCGAGGCTTAGTCTTCTAAAAATTATGTTACATCCACTTTTCTTCTTTTCAGAATTAAACTACGAGAATATGCAAATTGACAAATACAAAAAAGTAAAACTTTCATTTTAACACGATTAATTTCTGGTTCAAGCCGTGAACCATAAATGATAGTATTAAATAAAAATAAATGTAGAATCAAAATTTTTAAAACAATAAGACTCCTTATAGAAATGAATAGTGACACAGAAGTTCGTTCTTACCTTCACTAGAGAATCAAATTGTAGCTGCACATCCTATTGTAGCATTTTGTTATTGAAGAGAAACATTTTTATTTGAATCACAAATTAGTATTTATTTATTTACGTTGCAATGAATAATACATTTCACATACCTATCAACCCATTCTAAGATTAAAAATATTGCATTCGATTTCAAAAACAAATTAAAATGCATAATAATCACTAAAAATTAATCTACATTTCCAATATCAATATAATTTAAACTTTTAAAATAGTTGCCTATCATAGCTATAACGAGAGCGAAAGATAAGGTTATTCACTCAAATGTATGCTTATTAGATTCTTCAATACAAAAATAATCTCCAGGGAATAAATAATTTAGTATTAATAATCTATATTTACCAATTCAGCCTCATGAATAAAGTGGCGGTAGGTAGGTTTTCATGAGTGACACTTCACATTACATGCATTATTTTGCAGCTTCAAGAGTTCTTCTAGTCAAGCATTTCATGAATATTTCTAAAAAAATTGGCGAGCATAACAATAATAGTCCATTGAACAAATTTTAATGTTTTACCCAACTGGGAAATGAATTTTATTATACTTTTTCAGACACTTTCTATTGGAAGCTATTGACTCCATTGGCTGAGTGGCTGAGATGTCCACCTGCTATTTGTTCTGACTGATTTTAACCTTCCAAGTAATTAGGATGACTACTTTTACAATGACTACTGAATTGAATTTCATGCACTAGAGCAACAATCGTCGTTAATTTTACATTAGTTACTAAAATATGAATTTATATAAGTATATGTAGAATGGAATGCTGCATAAAATCTCTTTGATCTATGTTCTAGGTCTTATAATAAAGAGCTTTTGATGAAAATATTCGAGGTCCCAGAGTTACACTGGGGATTTCGAAAGATTAGAACCCCCAATAAATATAAGTAGAATGTTTTACATCTGATAATATGAATACTGTATTTCACCAATTACCTTGCAAAATACTCCAAAGTCAGGTTCGCCTGGGACCTGATTCTCGAACTTGGTCACTTCGAATTCGAAGCTTAGCTGGTCTATTGATATGTTGTGCTTGCGAGCGTAGTTTTGAAGTACACCGGTTAGAAAGGATTGAGTGAAAAAGAAACCAGAAATCCAAAATACATCTGGAATGCCATCATCAATCCAAGCTTGCAAGAATCTCAACCTGAAAATAGATAAAGTAATGGCCTTATTAATGACTAATGAGATGTCTCTCACAATATACCGGTACTTTACAATAATTCACAACCTAAATAAAGTCACATCACTTGAATTAAATAATTCATCTCTAAAAGTAGAAAGCATAATTATATATTCTAAATTTATACAATAATGCAGTTTCATTTATGTACCAGTATCTAATCATTCACAATTATACAATTCTGTATTGTAATTCATAATTTAATGAAGTCCAATTTTTTCAGTAGAATTTGTAACATAATTTATAACTTAATAAGAGATTTTTAATGTAGAATGGTAATAAACACATTTTGGTATTCCAAAGTGAAGTTTCAAATGTTTTGGAATAAAAAGATACAGATGGGTATTTTGAATTGAAAATAAGATTTAAATGCTGTATGGTATAAACACCATAAAGTCCTAATAAAAAACGAAAATGAGAATTCACACGAATTAATTAATTAGTACTAATTTACGAAGGACACTATAAAAACTACAAAACACTATGAAAGAACAGCCGAAACATCATATTGACTACATAATGACAACATAATACACACTTACTTGGGACTTAACACTACATTAAATATTTTAACCTGTATTTGAGACGATATACCGGTTAAAATATTTTATGTAGTCTATTCATTCGAAGTGGAAATTGTAAATTAGTAAATATCACTCTGTAAAAATGTATGGGTATCAAGTTACGGTACCTATCTGATAAAACACATTATTTTATTTGTGTTTTTCAACACACAAATACCTTACATAGACAAATGAATAATAGGCTATATATTCAAACTATAAAATCTCATTACCGTTAACAAGGACACATGAAAGAAGGTACCTTGTAATGAGATCGGTGATGTAGCTTCCCAACGACTTGAGTGAGGGGTATGACTTGCTGGCCCAGGTAGCTGGCACCCGACCAATCACCATAGCATTGTACACTTCTTCCAGGTCACGAGACATCACAACTAATCCTTTCACTGCTTTCACAACGTCCACCAGCGTTCTTCTAACAACTGCCAATAAGCCGTTGAATCTTATTGTTTCCTGCCAATAGATAACAATATTAAACTTAGGTTACTATTCAGACATGGACATATCAATCATTTTAAAACTATAAATTTGAACTCACATAACTAGTTTCCCCCTGTGTTGGAGATCTCGCTCATGAACTGTTGCATAGTAATCTTTGAAACCCGCAACTTTTAATTATACAGAGTTGGTGAAAATTATGGAAACAGCTAAACATTTTTTTAACAAGAATAATTAGGTTTCATTGGGAATCCTATTTGAAATGAAAAATTACTCTTCAAAAATTACTCTGCCGTTTCAATATTTTTATCTCATATGACGACAAATTCATTTTCTTAAATGAGAAGGTGGTCATGTCATACATGTTTTCCAAGAGAAAATGAATGTCTGAAACCGCACATTGATATCTTAAACCGTTTCAGTTTGATGATGTAAAAGTTGTCTGACTAAATGATGAATCACAAAATGTTTTCTCTTATGCACTTTCAATGTTATTTGTTATATCCTGAAAAAGGACGAAGGAGTCGGTAAATTTTGTTGTCCAACGAACTTGATCTGTAAAAAGGGTCGAAGAATATGTATTCAAAACTTGAAGCTGTTTGATCAATTCTTTGAAAAGTTATTGTCAAACATACACACAGACGGACAACGACTTTGGCCTTGAGTCAAAAG
This sequence comes from Nilaparvata lugens, assembly GCF_014356525.2. Lineage (NCBI taxonomy): Eukaryota > Metazoa > Arthropoda > Insecta > Hemiptera > Delphacidae > Nilaparvata > Nilaparvata lugens. The sequence continues at coordinate 101,173,371 of NC_052504.1, forward strand.
TAAAGAACTCGATAATAACGCTCGTTCAATTATAAATCATTCAAAACTAAGAATTTATTTTGCGAGAAATTGTTTTCATCTCAATATAAAATTTGTATGTCATGACCCACATTATAATATATGTAAGAGCTGGTTTGTAACTACAGTACAAACTATACAGGAAACATAATTCAATTATAATTCCTTCTACGATTGAACTCTAATCACAATAGAAATAATGTTACATATTACATTTGATTGATGTACCTATTCCAGATATTTGATGTATTTCAAATTCTAATTACTTGGCAGAGCCAAATTATTATTATTATTAAGCCAATATTCTTAATTAAGAAACATAAGTAATAAGCATATATACGAAAATTATTTATAAATCTCTATAGAAAACTCTTCATCCTCGTCAAAAGCAAAAACAACATACAGAAAGCAAAAACGAACTGCTACGAACCTGTTTCAAGACTGTATTCATAGACTGTTCATACAGTACAGGATATTTGACAGCTATGTCATCAATATCAAAGAGAGCTGGTAGTTTGGAGGAGATGTCGTTGGCAATTTCAATGAGCATTTCATCATCGCCGCCTGCGCCCTCGCCTGCCATGTGTTGCGTCTGAGTGATGAGAACGCTCTCCAGCAACTGCAACAGTTCTATCATTAACATTACTATCAAATTGTATAATTATAGTAAAATTGTGTATCATAAAATGCCAGTGGCTGAGAATTCGAATGCAAATCTTGGGCTTAGAACAGTCGAATTATTATTGAAAAATGTAAGAGCCAAGTTCATCCACTAATATTCAATATTATACAAGAGCGTGATATTTTTGGAGTAAAATTTAAAGCATGAAAATTCCATAAAAGTTGGTGAATAATATTCACGGTGCAAGTTTTTGACTCTGTCTTTTTCTTTTTTCTATTGTATTGTATTTATTTCATTTATAAATGAATATTCATGTATTTTATTATGGAATAGTGCTAAAACGATTTTACCGATTGTGTCTCCTTATTATCCTTTGTAATATCTGCATTTTCATGAAGCCCGAACACTTCGGGTAACGAATAAAGAGGAAGTGATTTGATGTAGTCGATACAACTTGAATAATCAGTGTCATCCGGCATATAGTAGGTGCCACTCTGTGAGAATGTATATCTGAAAAAATATTGATGCAAGGAAATTATATAAGTTTACAAACACCGTGTCCCACGAAGAGGTTTACACGTTTCATTTTATATTACGTGCCCATTCATGTACCGAACTTTTTTTAATTTTACACAGTTTACAAAGTAGTTTCTGAAAATATTCTGGGAAAATTTCAGCTCCCTAACCTTCGTAGAAACAAAATGGCGGAATATTGAAAATTTTACCCATTCGCTTCCTATAAAGACTACTTTCATGAGTGTTATTATCTGATTAGTTCACTAGATTGCGGTAGTCTTGGCTCATTTGATGATACCAGAAATGGATCAAGCAATCTTCCAACAAGAAGGTGCTCCACCTCATTTCGCAAATCATGTCAAGCAATTAATAAATGACAAACTTCATGGCCATTGGATTGGTTGTGGAAGTGATTTTTTAGATTGGCCACCCCGATCACCAGATTCAACTGCTTGTAACTTCTTTTTATGGAGTTACATAAAGGAAGATGTTTATACCCATAGCTTCAATAATGATGAGTAACTAAAGCGATCAATGGAAGAGGAACTTATCCAGATACCGCAGAGTTTCTTTGTAAGAGCTTACGAATCATTTCTTTAGCGCTGTTATCAGTGTGTTGCTGTGGATGGATTTCAATTTGAATAATTTTGGACTTTAAGGCTATGTTCTAGTTATTTTATTTAAAAGTCGCATATTGCCCTAAAGCGCAACAATAAAAAGATTTTATAAAACCAAAAAAGCATTTTTTATATTCTTAAAGTATTGTTTCTACGAAGGTTAGGGAGCTGAAATTTTCCCAGAATATTTTCAGAAACTACTTTGTAAACTGTGTAAAATTTAAAAAAGTTCGGTACATGAATGGGCACGTAATATCAAATCAAACGTGTAAACCTCTTCGTAGGACTTGGTGTACTATGTGTACTAAGTATTCGTAATATTTTTGATATTTCTCTGAACTGTGTGTCAATGAAAATATTTTCAACTTTGACTGTTCTTATTGAATAAATGTTATTGTGTTTTCTATATTTTGAACAAAAGCCTGGTTTTCCTCTTCTGACTATTGTATTTTATGCTCTGTCTAATAAATTAATATTTGATTAATGCTCTGTCTAATAAATAAATAAACTAATAGCTGATTCTTGGATTTATTTAGATGGATGGTCTTACTTTTCGACAGAAATTACATCTGGATTATAGAAGGTAGACAGCAATGAGTTGAGGAGACGTCTGTCTTTATCATCAGTCACTCTTCCTCCATAATTGCACTCTCCAGTGAGGTACAGAAGAGCATCATAAGGCACGTTTTCATACTCGTTCAGGAACATCTAGAAAATAACATACAATAATCAACAAATTCAAATAGTAGCATTTTTATTCAGTTCAATAAATATTCAATAACATTCATCTACAACTGTAGGTCTATACATTTTTCATCATAATCATCATCCCATCCTACAAAATACAACTACCTATACTACCCACACACACTTTCAAGACTTTTTCCACCAAATATCGTATTGTTTTTTTAAGAAGCATTATCTAGAATTTTAGAAAAATTGAATTCGTGAATTTTAGTTTCAAATAGCACGCCGATTCACGTATTATTTTTTAGACATGCAATGTAAAGAAATGTATAATTGGTGATTTTGATTAGAATTTTTTGCGAGTTACATAATTTTAGAGAAGAAAATACATAGATTTTTCATGTTTCAGAAGTAAGCAACAAATGCTTATTTTATTCAATGGAATTTCGTCTCATTGACTATAAAAATAAAGTATGTAAGTAGTAAGTTGCCAGTAATTTAGAAATATAGAGAAATAGCAATGTTCTTATACTTGTCAAGTTACTTGCCTGGAGCTGCATAACACTGATTCTCAAATCAGACTCATTGAATTCGTATGGTATATTCCAGCCAAGCGGACCAAAGTTCCGTCTTTCTTGGACAACGGCATGGAAAAAACACAATGAAAATAGAAGCTTGTTCCATTCAGGTTTCTGCTTGCAGCCATTGTAGAACTCTGCATCGCAAATAGGATCTGAAGTGTAAGACCGGTACAAATTCGAACGAAGACCTTTTGGAGGTTCATTGGTCATCTTCACACCTGTAATATCGTAATATCACTATCATTTTTACCGTACATCTGAAACGAAACACATAGGCTAAAGTATCGTAGTATTTTCAAATCGATCAATTATAATTTATTCGAATACGAACTGAACTGAGTCACCTGATGACTGTGTCAATAACATGTATTTATTCATGACAATAGAACATTTTAAAATTAATTCTGAACTAATTGAGAAAAGACCTAGTGAAAATGGCAAGCAAAGATTTGGCCTGCAGAATACAGTGGCAATTTAATTGGGCGTTTGGGATATACTAGCAGATCTCCCAAAAATATAAAATCTTTCAACTAAGTTTGATTTCAGATTATTGACAAAATAAAATTACTAAATTACACTTATTTTATGATGCCTCGAACTACAACAGTCTAACTTGTGCATGTGTAGAAAGGTGTATGATGCTACGAATGAAGGTGCTCTAAACACTACACAAAACAACTGATATTTTATTTATATGCACAAACTATAGACAGTTGCTTGAAAAAACTTTGGCACTACGCCATTCATAATAAACTATGAAATGAGAATAATATGTTATTATTAGCATTTATCCAGACAAATCGTATAAGAAACAGAATTTCTTCAATTATTAAATTGGAAAATCAAACCATTTTGTAAAATCGAGACAGGAAACGCTCTGGACGGATAGCTGGTGAGCCATATTCGGAAATTGTTGTGAGCATTGCCAGCAACAATCACTTCATCACAGATCTTGTCCAACTCTTTCATCCAACTTTCTGCTAAATGACAGTTCTGGAGAACAACCCATTGACCTGTCTTGATACCTTGATTGATCATGTTAGCTGCAATGGGTCCCTCGAAAAAAGAAATAACATCTTTAATGAGCAAAATCATCATCTTTTTCTGTAGATAGTCTACTACCAACTTGCAATAATAATTCTGATATAATGAATCACTCTCTAACTTGAAAGTTATTGAATCACAAGGATCATTAACATGAATAACATCAGCCTGTCACTCACAATAAGGGCCCTTTCACACGGTGATAGCCGTTGCTTAAAATAGGTACCTACTTACAATAGTGTAGGAACTTGTCAAATTGTCTATTCAAACTACTCAATATATGTTGTATATTAATTTATTGTACTTCATATTCGTGTATTATGTTTTCTGGAAAATAAATTTGAATTTGAATATCTTTCTACATGTAGATTTGAAGCAAATAATGTTGAAATATTACCTGTCCCTGTCCTAGTGATATGGTCATGAGACTGGCTCGGTTCACTTTCATTTCATCAGCAAATGTGAGCAGACTTGCCATGGGATCAGCACCTGCCGATAGTATAAAAACAAGTGGCGTGGTGCAGTTGGAATCAGCATACGATTCTCTCAAATTGAATGGAGGTGGTTCAATGTACATCTGACCAAGGCTCTCAGTGATATAAATCTGAAAACCAGAATCTTATTTTATTAAATAGAAGAAAAATATAATCAGAGAGTGAAAAAAAACTTCTCACAAAAAATTAAGCTAGAAGAATTTATCACAAAATACAGGGAAGTCAAATTTATAGAATTTAATTTTCACCCTTAGAATTTATCGCCCTATTTTATACAAATGAAGTTGATTTAAGATGAAAAATATAGTAATAATTTATTTATTAGTCGGATAAAAAAGAATGTAAGCCTACCTAAGTCAATTACCAGATCTTCTACATTTTATTAATGAAAACCAAATTCTATCATCAATATTGGAAAGTCATAGATGATGTAGAATTAATTTACCTGAGTGGCGGGAACAAGTTTATCAGGGCGCAAACAGCGAAGGATACACAGCCACTCCATGGCCTTTGCATTCTGGAAGGGTTTCGGCATTCCGACAAGTGAGGACTGGCCGAATCATAAAACTGTTTCCATTCGTCAACGTTCTCTGTTATCGAGGCCCTCAACTCTTTCAATTCAGCTAGCTCACTAGCGCGCACCACTTCATTCCACGACTTGTCACTCAGCCACGAAGAACAAGGGTTGGGGAAAGGGTTGTCCAAAGCGACTCCCCCTGTCAGAAGAAACAATAATAGCTCATCTTCAATATTTTTACGCGATTGTTGAATTCCAATGCAGAGTATGAAAGAGAAAGCTAGTTTATCTCTCTCAAATAAAGACCTGCAAACGTTCGAGTAGATACTGTAGGTGAAATGATTGTTGAGATTTTTCAGACGTTCCTCAAGAATGTCAGACTTTTCGCTGCTGGCAATGCTCTGGTGGTAAAGATTGATGAACCATCCGAGACTGTACTGATACATGGGGTCTATGTTGGCCAGCTCTCTGAGGCACATAAAGAGCACTGACGAGTGTTTTGAAACAGGCACATACAAATTTCTGGCATGATCGATCTCTGTTTCAGTGGAAGCTGCTACTTCTTGTTTGGCTTGAATTTCTTCAGACAGTATTTTTGAAGAAGAGAGTATTTGAATAGCGGTCTCATCTTCCAAAATATTACCTTCTGACGACGACAGTACCTCAAGAATTTTATCTTCTATTTCTTTTAGTTGCTTCTTGTTGCTTGCTCCTTCCAGGATCAGTTTATTCTTCTTATCCTCCAATTCCGGACATTCTTTTGCAACAAGTATACCCAGTAGTTGATCTTGTAGTCCTTGAGGTGTAATCATAAAATTGAGAAGGGATACTTTAACAGCTAATTCAGGCAGATAATGAGGATTTCTCAACCTGGTTGTGATATAGAATCGGAAGTTTCTATTAAATTCTAGAAGATTCTCTCCAAACTTCAAATACTCCACGCTTCCTTGTTTGAATATGTTGAGATCCAACAAAGGTTCCAAGTTGGCATCGATTTCTTCCATGATATTTTCAAGCAATACTGGCAAGCCTTGTTCAATCGCTACTTCTAGTATACGTGTGTAATTGGAGTCAGTGAGTTTGATGACACTGAGTTTGTTCTTTTTCTCCATGTTCTTGACCCACTTGTTTGCCTGGCCCTGAGGATCGATCATGAGAGGCCATCGACGTCCACTGAACACGATAATACCATTCTCGATGGAGAAATTGTCCACTGGAAGACCATCAATGGACCAGCTGCGAATTTGCACAGGGTCCCCAAGAGTAGTGATCATGGAAAATGTTTCCGAGCATGGAATACCCGCTTCAAAGCAGATCTTGTTCCAGTGAGTGATGAGTTGGCTTCTGTAGTCGACGGTGAATGCTCCCAGGTAGGCGACAACGCCGGCAGACAACAGCACATCGCCTATTGCATTGTACAATGTGTCCTTTAACTGATGCGCCAGATCGCCCCATCTCTGTTTCTCTCCTCCCAAACCACCAATCAGCTTTTCAGCACGTTGCAGCTTCTGAGAGCACAGGTCGATGGCATCTTCCAGTTCTTTCTTCTCCTTGGTTTTTGCTGCAAATTCGTCATTCAAAGCTTGCAACTTATCTGTTACCTCTTGTAGTTGAGCTCTCTTCTCATTCAGTTTGTCCATTTGTATACTCAGTTCTGCTTCCGCCTCGGCAAGTTTTGCCTTTTTCGGTGCGACGATTTTTATTACTCTGTCATAAACCTCCATGGCCCGCACCCACCTACATAGACCTTCACAAGCATTCGATACTTTTTTGACAACTGAAGGATCAAAATCTCTGTCTCTTATGTACTTTTCTCTGATTTTCTTCATTATTGCTGGATCGATATTATCCTTATTGTACATCTTTAATCCATCAAGGAATTTGAGATCACCGAGAAGCTTTTGAGACGGCCCCCAGAAATCCTCCATCATTTTACCTGATCCTTTGGGATCGGGCTTTCTCTCTGATTTGATGCCTTTCATGACACAAACTGCTTCCAATACCTAAAATAGAATTGATAAAAATTACTGTGAAGAGCAAGTACTTATTAAAAAATAATAATAATACCTTTCTGAAAACCTATAGAAACTTTATGAAAATACCGATTTTCATTCAAATTGTAGATGAGTTGAGTATGCATACAAGGCGGCAGGTTACAATGAAGCAACAACTTATTTCTCATCTAATTATTGATCCATCAACAACTCGCTAAATACACTAAGAAAAATTATTTCATCGTAGAAAAAAATGATAAACATTACAATTATAAACTATTTATATTTCAACAGTTCAAATTAATAGAATCCATTAGTGAGAACAAATTACTAGAAAATAGTTCATAAAACTACATGGAAACCCAATAGTCAATTCAATGTTGAATTGAGCTATAATTGTTTATTGAAATACCAATAATTAATATTGATTGACACATTAAAAGATACTTGATTCACAAAGGCTACTTGGTCCAGTTCACCGGAGATTGTAATATGTTTTTGAATTTAAAATTGAAATCTTTGAAAAGTGGAAAGTATTATCATAGAGAAACAATAGCATAAGTAGATATCCCATGGTATAGGGCATTTATGTCGCAACTTTTACTGTTATCTCAAGCCGATAGTTCATGTAATTCTTTCCCGTGAAGCTGTGTGACACTGGTAGTCTCTCATATTGTGCCGTTCATACACTCTCACCCCAACAAAACAGTAAAATTCGACAATAATCAACAGTAATCGGCTTGAGATAACAGTAAAAGTTGCGACATAAACACCCTATACCATGGGATATCTACTTACGCTATTTTTTTTTCTATGGTATTATTTACACAACCGATATTATTGAACTAATTGTTGACATAAGAAAGAAAATAAAATTTTGGTTAAGGTTTGTTTATCATTTCTTGTTCCACTACTGTTAAGAAAATGAACATATGAATGTGCTCCGATTAGACATTATATGAATAGAGTAATAGAATAGAATGACGTTTTAAATTTGTTGCCGTGACGAAGTTTGGACAGTAATGTCCACTCTACCACTTAACCACAAGAGTAATAATGGAAGAGTAATAATAGAAGATGATGTAATTATCTGATAACAGATGAAGAGAAGATGGAGTGATACCTACCAATCGGACAATGTTGGGTGGATTCTTCATAGATTTGACAATGGTGATGTCGGCCGGCTTGAGTGTGTCAAGTGCCTGTACGGCGGCCTCGAGGGCGGGGGTCGCCTCTGCCAGGTCACTCTCGCAGTCATCCTTGATGGCCTGTGCGGCCGCTGCCGCCTCATTCGCCAACGCCTCGTCTGCTCCCACTATCTGAACATACCAATCATGTAAAAGTCAACAAATAATGCATTGGATACAACAAGCGAATACGACAGGAACAAGCCCATAAAAGCACTCTCTACACGAAAGTATCTATCACAACACAGTAATTAAAAGAAATTTATTACATGTGTCACTTGAAATAGTCACTGATAGTTAATTTCAAATTTGAGTTTATGATTTTTTAATGTGGAAGATTCAAAACGAAGCATTTCTTTCTATTTAGGAGTCTCAATATTTCACATTTCCACAGTTTCAATTTCACTTTCCATTACGAACTGCTTGTTAATGATCACTTTTCAATACTTAAATTACGACATAGCAGTCTGAGTTTTATTATTAAAAGCTATTAGCTTCTACTCACATTCGTGGAGCGCTTTCGCAATTTCATGAGTAGAAGCTAACAGCTTTTAATCATAAAAATCAGACTGCTATGTCGTAATTTAAGTTAAGTATTGAAAAGAGATCATATTTTTATTGTTTGTGTCTCCTACGTTCTAGTACTATTCCTACTTCTAAAGCCTGTCTCATGAGTTGGATTAAGTTACATCATAAATTTATATTTAAAGAGATGATTCCTAGCACCTGATGACGATAGTAGTCTTATATATTATAAATTTTAAATCGGTTACAATAATACTGTAGTATTCGAGTTGGCAAATGTTCGAGTTGCTAATTTCGTTTTCCGACTAGAAAATAATTTCTTATATAGAATTATAAGTATTCAAATAAGATCAATATTCTTATAATCTGAAAAATCGATCCTCCCAACTAAAATGTATTCATCACAATAAAGATGCATACTTAATTGAATGTTTGATAGCTGGAGTAATTTTCAATATTATTTATATAAATGTTACCAAATCGAATTGTTGTGTATTTGAAGTAAACGACTTTTTTAATGGATATATTTCACTGATTTGAAATTACAAATTACATTATCTTGTGAATAACATTGAAGATCGAGGCCAATTCGTTCTAAATAATAGTAGGAATTATATTATACAAACATTACAAAAAGTTACTAACCTCCTTTTTAGCTTCCACAATAACAGTGTCCTGTTCAATTTTCACCATGAGCTTTTCAGTAGCTTCAGATGTTTTCACCAATTGTGGTTGTAATCTGTGCAGTTCATCTTGCATAACTGCAACCTGAAAATTAAATTTTAAATAATTTAATGATTTTATAAACGGTTACAACATGATTTACCTAGAAGAGATCAGCTTAAGAAATATAAGTTTCTTTAGAAGCCGCCAACATTCAAGTAGGCCCTATTAGGAAGAAGGCAGCTGTTATACTCTGTAATGGAAAGGCTTTTAAAATTAAAAGGCTCTTGTCTCAAAGTAGAGCTATTGCAACTCTAACAGAATAATTGCTCAAATTTTCTAGAAGTATTCAGAGAAACACTTTCATAAATTCAAAAACTGCTATTTATTACTATCTATACTTCTTATTGATATTCTAGTTTTACAAGGTATCTATTTTATACTGCACCTAAAATATCATTGAATGAAAAGTTTTGAAACTTTGATTGGCATTAAACCGAACATTGAATCATTCTAAAAGCAAATAACAATTAATATTTTTAATAAATCATTGGAGTACCTGTCCTGCTGCGAAGTCCAACTTTTCCAAGCCTACTTCATAACGCATTCTCAGATTGGTTATTTGATCCACCTTTTTCTGATGAAGATTTCTGAACGTCTTGATCAATTCTAAATACGACGTTGGTGTGACGTAATTATGTCTCTTCAACGTTTTATAGTACCTGTGATCAGAGGGAAAAGATGTAAAATTTGAACAACGTATGATAAAAGTACATTAAAATGGATTAATAATATAATGGATGAAATCGAATAATTTATTTGAACCGCAAGTTGATAAGGTAAGAATTAAATAATACAGTAATTTGAATTGATTCATAACATTTAATGATCTTTGGAATAAATATTTTATTAGAATGAAAAATAACAATACATGCGGTAGTTGAGAGTAACTCTTAACGTTACCTTGCAGAGCTTTCTTGGACAGATGTGTGAAATTCTTTACACATTTCTACAGATTTCTCACGTAATATTTCATCGATTTCCATATCTTTCAGAAAACTTTGAGCAACTTTTTCTAAGGCGTCATTTGGCCATGCCATAAACCTAGATGGAAGAATGATGATAATAACATTACATAATGGAGTGTAATTCAGTACGCTTACATCACAATAACAATCATACATCTAGAAATAATTGTATTCAGGTAAAAAGCCATAAGATCATTAAATTATCTGTACTAAACATCTCTGTATGGCAAAAATAGACACTCAATACACTAGTTTTCAGAGTCCACGGGAAATGTGCATTAAATTTCAATCAAAATATTGTCATGACATGAAGTTCAAGATATAAAATAATTGAAAAAATAGCCAACTGTAAACAATCAGATGATGATAAAATAACAATGCTCTTAAATTGCATTAGATACTCATTTCACGAGTTGATAGATTTAAACAGTTGAAATAATAATAAAACACAATATTCCTAGAAGCTCGAAATAAGATCACAAATAAATAAATAATCAGGATATTTCAGTTTGAGTAATGATATGAAAAATGAATCTCACCAATCAATAGTACAACAGTTGATAAGAGAAGGAAACATTCTGATGCGATTACGGAATTGATCTCCAACTGGTGACATTGCCAATGAAACGTGAAGATTATTCCTGACTCTTTCTAGGAAAAAATTATAAAGAGCCAAAGGAGTGGTATCCAATTTCCTATTCTGAAACATACGTGAATTGGAAATGATGAGATGATACACGTGGAAATTATGAGTGTGAAAATATTACATACAACATTAATGTTATTCCATGATCTACGGTATAATTTATATGATATTCCATTGAAAGCTGGGCAGGTAATGCTTCATGTTCAGATGAATTTAAGGAAATAATACCGTACAAGAGACACCGATGCATCAGACCCTGGATTTGAGATTCTTACTTTAATAAATCTATATTTCGAGATTTTCTAGAATAAATATATATATGCCTGCTATTTGTATAGCAACAACCCTTTTCACTCAAAAGCTATTGTACATTGTATATAGTACAGATTGTACATATGCACATAGTTATTTATGAATATGGAACCAATAGTTTATTACTCTATTATTTGAGAAATATCTTTCTACGTTCTAGGGAATAATAAGATGATAACCAAAGTCGAAGTACTGCAAATATGAAGAAGAAAATATTATTCTCACCGTCTCTCTTGCACAATTCATCATTTTATCAAGAATATCAGCTTTTTCATCAGAAGCATACAAATTTGGGACATCTCCTGTATTCAATATAAGATTGATATCCTCAACAAATGCCTCGTCTTTTATTTGACTGTCACTGAATAGAAAAACTTGGAGTTTGCCTTCACATCCAGCACGTCTCAGAAGTACTTTCAAATCATCTCTCCACTCTCCAATACCATAATTTTTGGCAATTTCAATCTGAAAAAGTAAAAAAGACAATTAAAAGTAATGCAGAAACTAATAAAGCGGACATAGATTTCTCAATTTGAAAAATGTCTTTGAGGCTTTGATTTTCCAGCATCGACAAAGCTAGAGTCCCTTTAACTACTTTTGGATGTCTAAGTGGTATGGTAGAACGGGAATATGTTTGTCTATGTCTGCCTCGTTGTGAGGTTGATGTAATAGAAATGCGTTCGCATAAAAAGGCTCAAAAGAATTGAACTCTTTAGTCAGAGATGTTGAATTTTTCTATTAAGAAATAAAAAATAAGTTGCCGTTTCTGCTAAAAATGTTTCATTTTTACAAAACTCAGGGTTTCGATGCTAAACGCAGCAACATCAACATCATTTGATGTATCAAATATCAGTTTGAACTGATAAAGTATCAGTTGAACGTTGAGCATAAACTTGACCATTTGAAGTTTAAAAGTTCAGAAGATAAAGCTTCAAACTCAACCTTCTGAAGTTTCATTTCAACCTCAACTGAAGATGATGCAACGAGCATAGAAACCCAGAGTTTGAAAATATGAAACATTTAGAAGAAAATACAACAGTGTTCTTAAAAACAGTACTCCTTTTTTGGTTTTATTTTTATTTCTATTTATTCTTTTTCAACCGTGATTTTATCCCATCTCGGAGGAATTTCCAACTGTTTTAATGTACTTTGACACGATTTTTACTTTCCTCATTCACTTTATCAATATGAATGAAGAGTGGTGAAGCCAAAACTGTGATGAATGGTACATTCTCCTCAAAAGATGAACTCTCAAATTTGGAAGCAATTAAAAAATGTCAAAACATTGAATCAAGTGGAAAATGTTGAGTCAAAAAATTACACGCACTATTCACAACTAACTACTTTTTTACTTCTAATGCGAGAAAGTGGAACATCCAAGACGATCTCCCCATAATACATCTACTTATACACCATATACGCGTCTTCATTTCATACTGCTTCAGTTGTTGGACAGTTTGAAAATGATATTAGGATATGTTTCATACCAAAGATCAATGCCCTAGAAATTGGTAGGGAGTTCAAAAACACTCTGTGTGCCGGTTGCACAAAAGCCGGTTAAATTTTAACCGTGTTTAATTTCACGAGAACCAATCAGAGAAGCTGTCTTTTCTAATAGGTCTTCTCTGATTAGTTCTTGTGAAATTAATCACGGTTAAAATTTAACCACCTTTTGTGCAGCCGGGCTTGTATATTGATGTGCACAGAAGGTGATTGTGTTTACCAAATAGACGGCCCTGCATATAGATCTGCACTGAAGATGATTGTGATTATGAATAAATGAATTGTGTTCACCTGATAGAGTGCCATGTCAGACATGGAAGCGGCGAGCCTGGTGACACTGTGGCGGCCACTGCCCCCGATGCCCACCAGCAGGGCGTGGCCGTTGTCCTGCTGCAGCACGCGACTGACGCGCGACACATGCTCCATGCAGAACTTGAACATCACTAGCGACATCGGCGTGCGCGACAGCTGGTTGTACTCGGACAAATAGTACTGCATTCGCTCGCCAAGCACATTCACATCAGTCACCTAAAAACATTACACACATATCAGAGACTCGAAATCGATTCTTTTCTTTAGATATTTGTTATTTAGTACACGACTTTCCATCAACTTGTATGTTCTGGGTGCCCGGTAAATTGGTAATGGTAAATTGTGATTAGCGGTAAAAAGTTCCACATCCCATGACAACCATTTTGACATTAAATGTTTCAAAGTCCAGTTACCGGTAAATAAATCCTTCCCAGCACTCTGACCACGGTGCATTCAGGATGTACCACAATCGAAGAGCTGTCGTTGGTCGATAGGATGAATCATCTGCGCATGCAAAGATAACTTGTTGGTCTACCATAGAAAAGCCACAGATTGTCTTTTTTCTTTAGTGCTACTTTTGAATATAAAAAAAATTGAAATCCAAGTACCCTTTTTAAATTATTAAATCACGACATGTT
>NC_052504.1:101187374-101211570 GCF_014356525.2 Nilaparvata lugens
TAGAATCAAATTTATTGTAGAGAAAACTCTCAGTGAAATGAAATTTGTAATCTTGGAATATTATTTTAAAACTAAAATTGCTAGTTTGAAACTTGATTTTTTGCTGGATGATCAGTACGGTACTGCACATGATAGACCATGATAAACAGCTATTCTTGAATTTTGACTTTCTATTTTTTTAAATTTCTCTACAAGAAAATTCTTGCTCAAAAAATCAAATAAATATCATCTCTTTCTGGTTGATTTGAAATAAAATTCGTTTTCCCCAAAATTCATTCATGATGCTAAACATTAATGTTTCCAACAATGAAAAATATGTGAGAATTGAAAATTAATCCAATTACTTTATTATGATTGATCTATCAGCTGTACAGTCTATGAGTTTGTGGTGTTTTTTTCAATGTGCACACAATAGCTCTTACTAACTCGTTAAAAAATTACAATTTCCGCACATCGAAGTTTAATTCAATTTCACTGAGTTCATGTGATATAAAAATTTATTGCTTTCAATATTATTATACATATTCCCCAAAAATATACTGTATATTTATGGTCTCTAGATGAAAATTATCAATTAATTTGATTTGAATTATGAACTATTTAAAATGAATATAATCATTTTGCTTTAATAACAAAATCCATTGTATAACATCATCATTTCTTCAATAAATCAACAAAATTGAAACTATCGTCTAAATACACGTATCCTCAGCGAATCTCCAAGCTTGAAACTCTTCCAAAATGAGAATTTTCAGTTTAGAAAAATTGTATTCATTTCCAACTCTTGTGCGAGAATACTCCGACTTGAAGAGATACTTTATTTTTACAGAGATACAAAGAGATTTTTAAGATAAAAAACATTTCAAGAACTGAATTCTTCGTAAATCCTCTCGATGAGCAATTTCAAACTGTTAATCAAAACCAACTCAGGCCTGAATCCTTCTTTTTCAACTGTTGAAATTTGTTTTTACTGTTATAACAAACTAAAAAAATCAATTTGTAGTGATAACTGTACTAAGAAATACTGTGGTATAAATTTTACTGTAGTGAATTCTACTGTGTAGTAAAATCTTAGTGAATTCAAATAGAATTCATTCCAACAAAAATGGATGGTGATTGTGTATAGCCTCAAACAGTGAATTATTAATCCAATTATCAATGTATTTATAATCTTATGATTATTTGATAATTTCTACCTCTTCCTCAATATTAATCATTGGACTTGACAAAAGTATGTTCATTAGTATGAAAATCTAGTATAGGTAAAATATTTGTGAAGATCAAGAAAGTGAATCCGTCAATTATTTTGTCAAGTCCAATGATTAATATTGAGGAAGAGGTAGAAATTATCTTCGATGTATGAATTCTATAAAAATGTCATCTGAACAAAGATAATTGTTACCAAGCTAGTAGCAATACTATACTGCGTTATTAATATATGTTATGTTGTATGTTTGTTATTATCAGTTTGTGTTTTTTCTATATCAGTTAGGGTATTTAGCTGTAATTACTCCAATAATGTGTTAAAACTAAATAATGTGTTAAAACTCTGCTCAAACTTCAGAGTCTGTGAATTAATAATTTTCTACAGAAATGTATCAAACAAATATAATTGTTACTAAGCTAGTAGCATATTGCTTTATACGTTATTGATATTTATGTTATGTTGTATGTTTATTTGTTATTATCATCAGCTCTTTTTTCGTTCAATATCAGTTAGGGTATATAGCCTTAATTACTCCAATAATAATAATAAATAATGTGTGAAAACTAATGTTCAAACGGTAGAGTCTGTGAATAAATGATTATTTTGTACAGAAATGTATCAGAGGTGCCCGCAGGACTATTTCTTAGTGAGAAAAAAGTTGAAAGTGAGTTTATTCTTGGTGTAACATTTATTTAGAGCTGACCTGCTAGCTCTCTACGCTCGTCTCACACGGTCTATCAGGGGACTTGCCTCCTGATCTTCAAGCAAGAAAGGTTCACTTCGATCGCCTATGTGTGGTAGTCTAAGGTAGTCTTACCATCTTGCTCAATATTATCGATTCAGGGCATCATTTTGATGGTTTCTCGTAACAATTGTGCAAAATATTGGCTGAACTCAATTTGTACAACATGAGCTTTTCTTGTTAAGTTGTTTTTTGACAAATATAGTAAACTGCAATGCATGAATAAATTTTCATAATAATAATTGGAAATGCAAGAGAAACATCGACTGAACATACCTGAAGAAAAATTTTAATTGGTTCTAAGCATGCGTCTAGGAGATGAAGCCAGTTCCTGCATGTTTAAAATGTTCAATAAATACTTTCTTAACTGGCATAGGGGATAAAGAGAAGATCATGAAGTATTTTCCAAGATTTCTACTATCTACTGACATAGAAAAAGATAGCATAACTATATGCAATCTTTCCTCTATGCTACTGTTCATCCGAATAGATTATTTCGAAGATCAATCTACTGGTTTAATTTCAAAATACATTGGCGAAGCGATTTCAACCTTTTGCTATTCTAGGTACTAGACAAACGAGCGAAGTGAGTTTGCTGGCTAATATTCCTGTTTCAAATATTGTTTTAATCATGCATTAATACATAGTTACAAGAATTTAATTCTCATGTTCTCAAATTTCGAATATTAACAATTTAAAGCTATAATCATTATAAAAAGTTTAAACTTTTGATTTTTCATCAATTCCACGCCCAATTAATAGAAACTATGGAAAATATACAAAATTATTATGATCTCATTGTTGATCATGGAGCTAATAATGGAGAACGATACAATATGAGAACGTTCCATTATTGTGGGTGATTTGACTCTGCAAAATAACAAAATTTGCTAATAGCAAAGTTTGTTCAGTCCACCCTTTTTGTGAGATAGGAAAATTTTCCTCAAAAATAAAATTGAATTAATCCTTAGACATGGAAGCTGGAATCTCCGTGAAGAATGATGCCTGCGGGCACCTCTGAAATGTATGTTGCATTGAATCGAATGGTATAAACAATCTAAATTCTTGTTTCTTGAATTATGTAGAATATATTCAACTTATCTGTACATACAAAATGAGAATGTGTCTATACATGTTTATGTAAACTGAATAGCCTATTGTGTCCACACTTGAATTGTGTCCTAATTCTTATGCGCTGCCAATTATGCAATATCTAAATTAGAATAATTATGATATTCTATTTTTCATTATTATTGTGTCTGGATACAAAATTTCCATGTTTTTTTAATTCATAGAAACTTACTCAGATCCTCTTCCTAAACATTGAAACTTTTTTATAGAAAAATACTGTCTTTTTTATGTATGAGTTTACTAATTTTTTTTATTATGAAATCAAATGCTAATTTGTTATTATTATAAATTAGAATTTATGAAATAAATGTTATTACTAGATTAGTGCTCTATGTAAAACGATGTTTATTTTTTTCACAAATGAGATATCAATCAATCAATCATTCTATTCAACACCGAATACATAAAATAATTCAAAATACAAAAAATCACAATCAAAAATAAGTTTAGAATATAATACAAAAACAGGTTTCATGGTGGGGTATGCTGAAAAGGAGGAAAAATACCTAGCCAACTATGGTTTCCCATGTAATAGGCAGGTAGAGGGTATAAAAGTAAGTAAGAAACCAATACAACAGTATTAGTCCAGGCAATGAATGCTCAAATAAAGGCATAGAGGGAGAAGTTTGGAACTCAATTTTCAACTCCACAGCTCTTTTAAGTATAGTAAGAGGATTAAAATATCAAAAGTCCTCACCCCTACCCCCTGTGCTAAAGGGGTGGGAGTGGTTTGAAAGTACCATTTTTCAACTTATTACTAAGTTGCATTTTCAACTTATTACTTACATGCTTATATCTTAGAAACAATGTCTTTTATTGACATGATCAACCGCATAAAAATGAAGCTTAATAAATTTCCTGGAAAAAGTTATTCTTGTAATTTTTTGTAAAATTAATGGTTTCTTAGTTATTAGAGAAAGCTGGATCTAGTTTTCCCATGAGATCCTTATTTTCTGTTCAATCTTGACAAATGGGTTTTATTAGAGAAAGCTGGATCTAGTTTTCCCATGAGATCCTTATTTTCTGTTCAATCTTGACAAATGGGTATTTGTCAAGATTGAACAGAAAATAAGGATCTCATGGGAAAACTAGATCCAGCTTTCTCTAATAACTAAGAAACCGTTAATTTTACAAAAAATTTACAAGAATAACTTTTTCCAGTAAATCTAATAACGAATCAGAAAATAAGGATCTCATGGGAAAACTAGATCCAGCTTTCTCTAATCTTTATCATAATCTTTCTCTAATCTTTGTCAATGGATTCGTAATTGGATTTACTGGAAAAAGTTAATCTTGTAATTTTTTTGTAAAATTAACGGTTTCTTAGTTATTCAAGAAATAAAAAAAGCTGGATCTAGTTTTTTCCAAAAAGTGGGAATGGGGATCTTCATTTGAGGTTTATTGTGAGATTAGGGGTATGGCTAGGTTAGGTTAGTTCAGATTACATTGAATTGGGCAAGGTTAGAACCAAGAATCAGCTTTGGGGCAGCTTTTCTCCAGCTTTTCTTCAGCTTTTCTTCAGCTTTTCTTCAGAACTCTCACTTTACCCCTACTGGGACTTGTGGCAGTTGATAGAGCTTATCAAAGACTTTTTTTAGGTATAAATTTGATCAAAATCGTTGGAGCCGTTTTCGAAAAAATTGCGAAAACCCCTGTTTTTGACAACATTTTCGCCATTTTAGCCGCCATCTTAAATTGAATTTGATCAAAATTGTTCGTGTGGGATCCTTATAGGGGAAGGAAATAAAGTTCCCAATTTCAAGTCATTCCGTTAATTGAGAGATGAGATATCGTGTACACAGACGCACATACACTCGTACACACACACATACAGACCAATACCCAAAAACCACTTTTTTGGACTCAGGGGACCTTGAAACGTACAGAAATATAGAAATTGGGGTACCTTAATTTTTTTCGGAAAGCAATACTTTCCTTACCTATGGTAATAGGGCAAGGAAAGTAAAATTATTTGAACTACTGAATGTCTTCATGCGATAGTCAATCCAGAAACCAGAATCATTGCTTCAAAATTTATAATAAATTTTATCAATTTTATTTAAACATTCAAAATTGATCAGAAATAATTTAATGACATAAAAAATTGTATGATGATAGAAATTACCCCAGTGTGCTAGTCTGTCTTCAAAATTTGATGAAACTTCAACTCTAATTGTCTATTAGATTCAATAGACCATTAGATTTGTTTGAACCGGGCATTTGTATTCTATATTTCTCTTCAATCCTTGATTCATAATCACGTCAGTTGAATATCTCCAACCCTTTCAAAGGACTCTCATTTAGGAAAAGGCTTAAACATACTCAAACGAGCAGAGAATAGTTGTGTGGTACGGTAAAGCTTATGCTTGTATGAAGATTAAGCTAAACCTTCTATGGGTAATGTACTAGGTACTAGTGGTCTACTCTTGTACATAATAATGCACTTGTTCTAGTATATTTTCCCACCATCTAGTACACTAGTATATTTAATTTTTGCCCGAATTCCCCTGTAATGTGTATTATTTGATTATTCAAAAGGGAAAATTAATCCATTGAGCTTTGAAATCAAAAGTAAGGCTATTCTAATCCATTTCATATATTTCTATGAAATATGGTTACCTTATTGCAAGTTTTTCTTCAGTAGATATTGCATTCCTCCAATAAATTAGTGACTTGTTTTTCCAAATCAGGCTCCACTCTCGTCAAAATAATCAAAGGTTGAAGTTGACATTCGCATGTAGGTACTCAAAAATTGGAAAACTCATGCTTTTTTTAACACATTGACCAGATGGTGATATTCACCAGATAGTCGACGATCTAAGTTTATTTCATTAACCCACTCTGTAATAGCAGGCTTAGCTAATATCCAAGGTACTATAATTATTCTCACAAACTAATGTCCGTGCAAACTTAGACAACACCATTTTAGGTCCTTGACGCTTGTTGCTCAGACGCTTCATGTGTGTATCATGAACGCTGTCATGACGCATCATGTGTATCATGCTATGCCACGCTCCCCTTTCAGTGTAGCCTATTTGTACCTTAAGAAATCTTTAATGTACAGGATCTGTTTTTGTGAATCTTCACAATCTCAGTGTCTTAATTCCTATTTCTACAAAGCGTTCCTTATTCGAATGAAGCAGAATAATTGAATATTCAAAACATTCTTTTATTTACATCCCTGGGTAGGCTTTGGCTTCCTCCACAACATTCCTCCAAGCCTCTCTGTCATCAATCAATCTTCTCCATCCTCTATAACCCATCTTTACCAAATCATCTGTAACCTCATCCTCCCATCTCATTCTTGGTCTGTCCCTTTTTCTTCTTGAGTAAAGCACTATTTTTGGAATTCTGGTCTCATTCATCCTG
The DNA here is from genome assembly GCF_014356525.2 of Nilaparvata lugens. NCBI lineage: Eukaryota > Metazoa > Arthropoda > Insecta > Hemiptera > Delphacidae > Nilaparvata > Nilaparvata lugens. The sequence goes on from NC_052504.1 coordinate 101,193,824, forward strand.
AGAACATGCCCAAACCATCTCAGCCTCTGTGCCTCTGTAGAGTATACTATACTACAGCCTCTTATTAATGTATAGAGTTCAGCATTGATTCTCCTTCTCCACTCTTCTCCTTCTTTAACAGGACCATAAATTTTTCGTTCAAATACACTCAAGTTGTGATTGTCGTCCTTAGTCAAGTCCACGATTCAGAGTCATATATGTAACTACAGGTCTTATAAGGGATTCATATATTTTGAGTTTGGTGATTCTACTGATGAGCTTGTTTTTTAGAAGCTTCATGTTGCTGTGATATGCTCTATTTCCTGAAAATATTCTGTGCTTTATAGTGGTACTCATCATATTTTGATTATTCAATTCGATACTTAGGTAACTTAAATTTTCAACTCCCTCAAACAATCTATCATTAATCCTGAGACTCTGTGGAACTCTTCGCGCTTAACGTTTTGATATTTTTTGGTTTTTGTTTCATTGACTATGAGGTCAACTTCTCCTGCCTCTCTTTAAAGCACTTTGAACCTGGAGAACATGTTTTCTTCTGGCAATTGAGGCTACATCATCGGCATAAGCACGTACTTGATACATTTTTTATGAAAAACGTTGCCTCTCTTGACAATGACGTCAATCACACTATGTAATGCAACATTGAATAGTAGTGCAGACAGTCCTTCACCTTGCTTTACTCCAGTATTGAATTCAAAAGTTCTAATTTTTTCAGAACCAGCTTTTACCATGGCCATAGTCTTGCTCATTGACATTTTGGCAAGCCTGATCAACTTCTTCATTTAGCCATACTGCTTCAGTGCTTTCCATAACTCACCCATCACTATACTATTGATGGTCCGGGCGCAAATGTCATTTCGTGGTCATTTTTGAGTAACAGCCGTGGAAGATGTCTCAATTTCTTCGTTAGGTCTAGCATAATAAGGATCGTGATAAGACGAAATCACAGGCAAACACCTCGGAAACAAGATGGTAACCAAAATTTTCAGGGTTTTGCTATATCCTTTGTATTCCAATAATCTCACTCTAACTCAATATTAAGTGCCCATGTTATTTACCACAACTATAAAAGGTAGTGCAGTTGCTTGTCTTATTTTACTTTTTTCTTTATTTTTTTTTTTATTTATTTTCATTTTTTATGTCACTTGGAATGCTTTTTATTTTTGCCAGTGAGCTATCTCTCTCATTCATAAATGAGACTAATAAAAATGTAACTTTGTTGTAGTTCAGACACTGTGTTACTTGTAAATATTCGAAAAAAACACTTTTCTTGGAGTATTGAGGAATGCATTTCACTCCTGAAGCCTGACACCAAGGGGGCTTGCTCTTATGGGTTGGACTGTGTGGCCAAAATGTGGGAAAATATTAAATTTGATTTGAAGTTAAGTTGATCATTTAATAAGTTGGATTTGTCATTTTTGAGGTGTTTGAAAATTCTGTATTGTTCTAGTGTGTTAAGTCTCTGGCATTTTTGAAGAATATGTAGGATTTCAATATATGTTTGTATGTTTTTGTGAGTGTGTCCTGTGGCTATTAAATGTGTTCTGCACATGTGGATTCTGTATTTGAATTTACTGCTTTTATATTGTGCTCATTGTACCTTATTTGGAAGCTACGGCCGGTCTGTCCACTATAGAATTTTGGGCATGTATTACATTTTAGTTTATAAATTCCTGTTTTTTTCAAATTGTGAGCTGTCTATTTTTCGTGTTTATAGTTGGGTTTTCAAGTCATTGTTGGTTCTAAATGCTGTTTTGTAGCCTGATTTTTTGAATATGTTTGCTAGGGATTGTGATTTTTGATTGAAATAGGTTGGTGTGAAGTATTTGTTGGGATTTGGGGGTTTCTGTTTCTTGTTTTTCATTTTATGAAGTATTTTGTCTATTTCATTGGATGAGTAGCCATTGTTTTGTGCCAGATATTTTATAGTGTTCAATTCTGTCTGGTAATCTTCTTTTGTGAGTGGAATGCTTATCAGTCTATTAATCATGGAGTTAAGGCTGTGCAAAGGTTGAAATTAAACTTTTTACTTGTGATATTTTTCAATTTTTTTCGATTTGTGTACTATCAAGCTATCAAAATGAAAAAGTTCTCTCAGGAAAACATTTTTTTCTATGATTACTTTTTGAGATATGAGCTGTTTAAAGTTTAAATTTTTCAAACAACAAGAACAATCCACCAGAACACACCAGAGAGCTCATAGAAATATTAAAAATCATAACATCACAAAATTACTTCACTCATGATCAAAAATACTACAGTCAAAAAGAGGGCCTTCCAATGGGAAGCCCAATCTCCTGTATACTAGCTGAAATTTTCCTGCAACACATGGAAGAAACAAAAATAGAGTAGTATTAGGCTAAAAGTAAGTGTTTTTTCAAATATTTACAAGTAACACAGTGTCTGAACTACAACAAAGTTATTATATATCTTAGTGTTTCGTCATGAAAGCAACATATTATTATTATTATTATTGTTGCTATTATTATTATACATCATCTCAATAGTTGTCAATGTTTGTAATTGAGTTCAAGTTGGTGCTGTTTCGTTCTCATCTAGATCATTTCCACTCAAAGGTTAATAGGCCTATATACTTTTGAAAAAAGAAAGAATTAATCCATTTTAATTTAAGAATTGAAATAGCGTAACATGGATATTTCCTTCTTACGCATGTTTCGTTAGTGTCATAGTAAGTTGTATATTTTGTAATTTAGTCATTGGGTACTCTTTTCCGACTTTTTTCTACTCAGGTTGTTTAATTTAATTTGTGTATTATCAAGAAATTTGATCATTATGTATTATTTGGACTTTATTTTTTTTCATTTATAAAATGAAGAAAGAAATTGGATCACATTAGAAATATAAAATGTTAGAATGCTTCTGTTTTATCCAAAGAGACTCATTTATTTATTTTATTTTGATTTGAAGAATGTGTGTTCATTTATCTTAGTAATTCGGAATTTCCGGCTGACGGTCTTTGACCAAGCCGTATAGTGTATGCAATATTTTTAAATGATACTTCTGGTGAAATATTGTTTTTTTCAATAAAGCACTTTTATATCTATCTATCTATCTATCATGGAAAGCAACATCAATTAATGAAATGTAGCCTATTTGAATGGATAAGACTGAGAAATTGTCAAAAAAACACAGATTTATTGATACTGATTTATTGAAACAGAGGTTTATCAGAGATTGACAATGCGTGGTGTAATAACCGAAACCGGTCTTTCTAGGTAGGCCCTATCAATAAATCTGTGGTTTTTTGACAATTATAATAATAATAATAATTTATTTGCTAAAAACAAAATTACATTATAAAACTTACTATAATTTAAATTATACAATACAATTCGAATAATTTAAGTTTTTTACAATAGAACAAAATAAATATTACTTGTTGGCACAACCGGCAAGGAAAACCTGAGCGCCTGCTGCGAGTTCAAAAGCTGAAAATTAACTATTACATTCGTGGAGACAAATAAAGAATAAAAAATATAATAAGAATTTCGGTTTTAAGACAGAGTACAATTGCTGAATTTTCTGTGATTTACATAATTGTGGTTGTTATACATATATAATTGGTTATTAGAATTTATACTTTAGGTAATGAGAAGTAAATTTGCTGTTTAGTCTAGTGATTTATTTCGTTTAAAAGAGTTTTTGTGATTTTATTACTCATGAATTTGAAAGGAATTTTATTAGAAAGTAGATTATAGTAGTATGTGAACTGGTGTCTACATACAGATAGTTTTATTAGATTGGCATTAAATGCATTTGTAGTTGCTGGACGGGTAAGGTAAGGCGTTCTTCTGGACTCAAGATGTTGGAAATTTTTATTAAGGTACAACATAGTTCTAACAACATACGTTTGTCTAAGTGTCGGTACATCAAGATCAACAAATAATTGTCTACTAGGGTATAGTCTTGGTTTACCTAAGGCTGTTCTAATCAAATGTTTTTGTAAAGTAAAAATTTTATTGAAGTGGGTGTCGTAAGTTCCACCCCATACCTCAATCGCATATTGAAATAGTGAATGAGCATAAGCATAATAAAAATTGTATACTAGAAATTTGAGTTTAGATGATAGATAATTTAAATGTGCATCCCAGTTCAAATGGTCATCCAACATCACACCAAGATATTTCATATTTTTAACTTTTTTCAATTTTCTGACATGAACAGTTCAAGTCATTAAATGAGCAGTTTGAATTATTGTGTAATTTTAGATATAGATAGCTATTTGGTTGTCCGGTCTCTGTTGGGGAAAACGTAATGTATTTTGTCTTGTTTGAATTAACAGTCAAAATGTGATTATTCATCCACGTTTTCATTATTATTAAACCTTTATTAGCACTCTACTCAGCAATTGTAGAGCCGCCACTGTTAGAAATGAAATCAATCGAGTCTTTTATTTCACTGAAGTCTTTTTTTACTGGGGTTAGTTCGTCTTGAATCATTTGCTTTACAATTTTGCCTATTGCCATCAAATCACCCTGCGATAGTGAAAGAGATAATGAAGGTGAACCGCTGCTTGTCTTACCGTCTTTATTCTGCAGTGTGTTATTGATCGAAGATAAACCGGTTTTTGTATTAGAAGCACAAACCGACTTACAGTCCACGCAGCTCCATTTCGATTTTGAATCATTTGACATTTTTTTAAAACTTACTTCCTTGATCGACTGACACAAATAATGATAAACACGATTACACTTGGGACACACTATACTTTCCCTATCCGGAATAACGATATTGCACTTATTGCAAATCATTTCAAGTTAGATTATAAAAGAATGAATTGAGGTTAGAAAAAGTACATCTTGTCTCCACGACTGCTGAGTCTGAACTGAATTTCAGACACTGAATTTCTCAGTCTTTTTCATTCAATATGAATAATTACCACAATATCAACTTCTCAACTACACAAAAAGTAAAATGTATTTGCTTTTAATATGTCTATGCTCAAATACAGCTCTTATGAACTATTTCACTTGAGCGTGAGTGAAACCTGAGAAACTCATTTGAGGACTTAAGACGCAGTATCAGTCTAAATTTTCAAAACAAAATAATATTGATTTACATTTCAACATATATTATTTTTATTGTTTTGTGATGAGAATTATGGTAGCAGGATTGGCTTTCAATTTCCCAGATCCTATTAAATACCGTACCATCAATTTGGATGTGATTCGGTGGGTTGTAACTGTGATGTTATAAAACAATCAGAATCCGTCAAGTATTTATGATTGATTTTGGACCAGAGTATAACTTGGGACTTTAACATAAGAAAAATTTCACATAAAAACCTTCTATATTAAGTAAAGACATTTTATCGATTAAGAGAGTTCTTCCCTGTACTGGTATCTATTCTTCGCATGATGTATTTTGCTTTTTTCAATTGTAGGTTGGAGTATGGCATTTCTTGCTTTGCTTCCAAATTCATGTCACATTTTAAAAATCTCGTAGTTTTACAAAAATCTGTCAGGGTAATTTATGGTGCTAGTAGACGGGCTCATACTTTCCTCATGTTTAAATCATTGGGAATTCTTCCTTTTAGATATATGTATTTTTTGAAAGATCTAACCCTGTTCTATAAAATAAGTGGGATAGATATATAAAATAGATGGGAAATATTGGACAAGACAGTTTGGTTACACGGCGAACTACATGAATGCTGGTGAGACTTCCCAAACCCAACTGTACCACCTTTCAAAGATGTTTCATTTTTCTGGGACCAAAATTTTATAACATCCTTCCTGAGGAAATCAGGAAGCTGAAAATTTGCAAACAATTCATGCATAAAACGAAGTGTTGGCTAAGGCTTCATTCACCTTTGGAAATTGAAAACTTCTTCAGAGTGGTAAGCTATAGTCCAGGCAATGAATGCTCAAAAAAGGGTATAGAGGGAAAAGTTTGGAAGACAATTTTTGACCCCGTAGCTCTGTTTGGGGTAGTGAGGAGGTAAACATATCAAAAGTCCCCCCCCCTACCCCTTGTGCTAAGGGGGTGGGGGTGGTACAAAGGTACCATTTTTTGGTTTCTCGCATATAACTTGAAAACTATGCATTTCACATACATGACTATTCTATAAGGAACCAAAGCTTACATTATTTCCTACAATATTGATCTCACAACTTTTTCTATATCTCTTTCACTTTTCGAAATATCCACTCTAAAAGATATGACATTTTTGAAAAAAAAAACATTTTCCTTCGATTTTTTGCTATTTTTGCTCTTATAACTTTTTTAATATCGATGAGAAGAATCAATACTGATCATGAGCTTATAAAGCATCAAATTCTCTTCAATTCGATTTATAATTTCACAAGTTTACACACATACCCACGACTGTTGCAGCAGCTTCAGTGTTGAGTGTGATATCTTCAGTTATGCAAAAATAGACCAATTGAAAAGGAATTTGGAGAGAATGTTTTGAACACAATTTTTGACTTTGCAGCTTTGTTGGGACCAGTTAGGGGGTGAACATATCAAAAGTCCCCATCCCTACCCCTTGTGCTAAAGGGATAAGGTAGTTAAAAAGTTGAATTTTTCTATGTTTTGCTTACACGCTCATATCTTGAGAAAAATGCGTTCGACAGACATGACTAACTATTCAGAAATGAAGCTTGATAAATTTCCTACAATATTTTTGTTCTGTGGTGATTCGTGATATCTCCAACATGTTGGAGACCTAAAATGCTGCGAGACCTCAAAATTTAGTAATATGGTTCAAATTAGAAAAGAGATAAAAAAAACTAGATTGCAATTCATCCTCATTTAAAAGGATTCTCAACTCCGGCTACGAAATGATCTTGACAATATAATTTCGCTTGTATAGCCTATGCTAAAAACTAAGCACCTGAATGAAGTAAGTGAGGCGTAAGCTATTTTCTCTTTCTCCTTCATGTTGTGTAATGAAAAAATCGTGTGTCTCTTGTGTGATGGTATATTTTACAAGCTCATTCCAAGCCTTGAAGAACCACAGATTAATATAGAATCACTGTATGATTCTCAAAAATGTAGTAATTGCAATGATTGAATTGACTCCTGTACGGGGAGTATCGTTGGCATAACATTTGCTGTTCTCACAACTTTACTTGAATTGGTTCCTGAGTTTCTTTCATAGAATTCAATTTGATATCTCTATCTATTTCAATACTCAACCATGAAAACCAATTTTCGAATCATAGTATCAATCAGACCCTTGGATATCGATCTTCTAGTAGTTAACAGAACCAAAATGCAAAGAGTATAAAAAACCCACCAGTCACTGGTGGTAGGGCTGTGGTTGGGTGCAAAGTAAATGCTGTTATTATTGTAAATGGAAATAAATACTGTGATGAATTTTTTAAATAGACCTCATGAGAAGAGAGAAAAATTGTGATTACCTTTTAAAATGAAAGAATTTGCTAAAGGAATAGTTAGCGACCGAGCGATAAAGCTTACTTATCAGTAACTGTATATTAGATAAGAGTACCGTTCTGTACTGAACATTTTCTAGAAAATTATTCAATAAAATTATAATTATTCTGCAAATAAAGCACAAATTATTTACGAATTGCTCATTGAATTTGAGGTTACACTTTGTTTACTATCGATCAGATGTTTTTAAAACAGTTCGAACGCAGCTGACTGATTCAAAGTATTGTCAAATGTCATGCCGGTTTTCATGCAAGGTATAATATCATTCCTAAAATTATAAAACTATCAATAAAGGACCAAGAATTTCGAACAAAAAATAAATGTATGTATTATCGTTGAAATTATTTATTATTTAAGAAATTATATTATATGTCAGGTCTTATTGTAACTAACTAGGTCATAGCATGAACAGTATATTATTGATAAAACGGCAGAAATTAATTATAACAGTCTCAAACATAATAAAAATTGTATAAGATATTAATTTATTAATGATAATTAATTCAACTGAACCACATGGTAATTAAATCTCTTTGGCAAGCCTAAGCCAATCATAGTGCATAGAAATAGCACCAAAAGGTGATCGTTTGAAAGCAACACATGTTAATCTACTATCAGACAACAAACCTGCCTTATCATATACGCTAGCACATGTACTTGTATGAGAGGAACTATGTCTAGAAGATTAAGCAGTTTTAAGAATTACATAAATTGAATTATTATTGTAATTAAAGGAATTATATTCTACTGCCTGCCACTGACGTCACGTCTACGTCACAATCGTTCTACCAATGGCAAATTTTCATGCAAATTATTACATCGAGATTCCCAGAAGAAAGGTCTAGCCAAGAAGCCTAGAGAAAGAGACAGCACTTCCCTTTTGAAATCCTCACCGTTCAGATCTCTTTATAGTTACCAAGACCTATTCGTAAAAAATTCTTGTTCGATTTTATATGTTTTATTGTGAGCCAATATTTTAGGCCAATCTATTTGTTATTTGTAAATTTATATTCATCAATCGATAAATTAAAGTTTAAAGTAAATTATCCCTTAATTAATTTGGTGAAGGAGATATTTAAATTAAAATTCCACACGTGCTGAAACCGAAGCCTGGATTGCTGCCGATCAATGATTTTTGATCTAAAGAAGAAAACCACGACCGCCAAGGAATTTCACGTGAGTTATAAGTTTAAAGGGGCCCCAATCTACGCTTCGAAAATATTACAGTGCAAAACTCACCAATTTATTCCAATCTTGACTACTTGCCCTTCGAAGCCTTTATTAGGTGTTTTGGTCAGGTTCAGGTGGGATGAAATCTGGGAAAAGACAGGTTTTCACTTCCGTGCTGCCTTTTCACATTCAACTTACAGGCTATGCACTATGTTTTGAACAAAGCTCAAACTGGATTCTTTATAAATTCAAATCTGATTCAAATTAATTCAATTCAATACTATTTACGCTGTTATATTCATAATTCGCACACACAACACTCAAACAAATATTTACAAGAATTTTCCAAAATCGAAATTACATGACAAACACAATTTTGGTCTTGCAACAAGACGGGCTGACGAAACAAGACAGACTTGACAAGGACATCGAGAAGGCCAAAGCAGCAGGACGGTCTGTGCTGGTGCAAACACAAGCCTACTATTGGCAGAACTGCATTCTGGCGCTACAATTCGAATTCTCTGGCCAGACCATACCCCTGCCTCTGAAAAACTATTTTTCAGCCAAGTTACAAAACTGAAAAAACCAAGGAAAGGAAAAATCCAGACATTCCAAAAAGAACAAAACACCAACACCAAAAAACAACACAAAAGAAAAAATGCAACAATCACAACAACTATTAAGTTGGGAGTGGATATAATTTTGTTACTAGGTCAAATACGGAAACAACGATTACACTTAAGACACAAATATGAATAATAGAGCGAGCAGACAGTATCCAGAATTTCTGTCTGATCAAATACAACAATGAAGAAGGTCCAGCATGACAATTCTTCTTGTGATGGTAATCAATTAACATCGATATGAAAGCGTCGGATTTTGGTAAGATCATCTGATGACAAGTCTCAAATTCAAGTCCAGCATGAGACAAACGACCGCTGACGCGAATCACACCTTTATCAATGAATGGAGACAGGCGACATAGGCGCATAGAACAATCTTCTCCCTTCTCTAATTGCACAAATTCAGATGAAAAATGTATCTTCTGTACCACTTTACATAGATACCTCTCAGCAACATCGAAATCTGATTCTTCTGATTGGGGTAAGATTTGTAAAAATTTGAGAACAAGAATTACAATTCTCAAACGACGACCATAATCCGAACAACGACCAATCAATGAATATATTGCATTGCTGTTACAATCAGGAGATTTCGTGACTGTCAACACTGACGGTTTTTTCGCCTCTGGTGGATCCACTATCTCTTCCATTCAAGTTCGGATGGGCCAATCGCATTCGTCCTCTGCTATCCATGATGGACCCGAGAGCCACAACGGAAAGTTCACAAGCTCAACTGGTGATAAACCTCTAGACAAACAGTCAGCGGGATTTTCAATTCCGGCAACATGCATCCACTCCTGATGGAGCATTAATCCAACACAAGGTGACTGTAGAATCAGAGAGTGCGACAATACGAGACACATGACAACATTCACTAATAATAGTGACTACTGAATTCATGAGTTCTGCCAACAAGAGTGCACACAACTCCAAACGAGGTATTGAAACAACTTTAGATGGTGCTACCTTGGACTTTGAACACAATAATACAACTCTTGGCTCCTCGCTCTCCTTCTGCAACTTCACATAGATAACTGCACCATAACCAGACAATGATGCATCACAAAAACCAATCAAACTGATGTGAGAATCCTGAAACAAACCAATGTGACGTGGAACAGCAAATTTCAACAATAGAGGCAACTCTTTTTGAATTCTACCAAAGAGTGCATATAGACTCAGGCGGCTTCTCGTCCCAATCCACTCCTAATTTCCACAGTTTCTGGACAAGACACTTTAGAAATAATGTAAACGGTGACAAGAGACCAAGTGGATCATAGATATGAGCCATCACTGACAGAATAGAACGCTTAGTAGTGACGACCTCACCACTCTTGACTGAAAACTGAAACAGATCAGTACTAGGTTGCCAATTCAATCCCAAGATAGCCAAGGAGTTGTCTGCTTCGAAATCCTTGTACGAAAACGATTTCTCTTCCTCCGAGAATTTCTCCAACATTGATGGTGAATTTGAAGTCCACTTTGTGAGCGTGAAACCTCCTCCCTCAAACAGCTGCTTGGACTGACAATACAGCTCCGCGGCCTCTCACTCTGTGGCGACAGATATGACTAAGTCGTCCATGAACATGTCTCTTGGTATTCTCGCCTTGGCTGCTGGAAAACGATTTCCATCCTCCTCTACAAGCTGGTGGACGGTGCGAAGCGCCAAATATGGAGAGCTTGAAACACCAAAAACAACACAATTGAGCTGATAAATTTCGATTGGATCCTCCAGCAAAAATCTCCACAATACACACTGATAACGACGGCAGGAATCCTCCACTAATATCTGTCGATACATTTGTTTAATGTCGGCAGTTAGTGCGATTGGGAACAAACGAAAATTAACTAACAAAACAAAAATGTCAGTCTGCAATTTGGGACCAGCATGAAGAACCTGGTTCAATGACAAACCAGATGATGTTCTGGAACCAGCATCAAATACAATTCGGATGGGCGTGGTAGTGCTGCTTGCTTTCAAGATGGCGTGATGCGGTATGTAGTAACCACCTCAGTCTGTCTGATCTGCTACAAATGACATGTGATCCTGACGTAGGTAATCGATCAATATTTCATGATATGAAATATGAGTATTGCTGTCAAGCTCTAGTCATCTCTCCAAAGTCAGCAGTCTGCGTTCGGCAACAGCTTACAAATCTCCCAAGCTTCTGGGCGGCTCCGCAAATGACAAGGCAAAAAAAAAACGACCAGAATTCACACAATGTACAGACTTCCGAAAATTTACCTCACACTCAAACTCTTCTGGTTTCAGTTGACAGCTTGGTGCAGGGCACGATTCCAACTCCCAAAAACGTTCCACAAAACTATCCAACGATGGACTACTAACGAATGGACTACAGATGGCTGTAAAACAATTCGACACATTTGTTGTTGAAGTGAGAATCAGCGCTCTCCCCATCAGAATTTGAACAAAGACACTATTAACAGTCATCAATTCATGCGATTCACCTGTACTAGGACTTCCACGTAGCAAGTGAGGAACTAACTCCGCACCAATGATGCCATCTATTCTACTAGGAAGGAAGAATTTGTTGTCAGCCAGTGTGAGATTTTCAAGATGATGAAGTTTGGATCTGTCGATTTCACAAGAAGGCAACTTGTCGATGACTTTATCTACCACTGTGGCATCCATCGAAAACTTGATGGTAGGATCCAACTTCGACTGAATCGACACACAAGTACGACCTCGAACTTCACTAGTACCACCACTGAATCCACGAACAACGGTTTTCATGGGCTGGAATGGTAGTCTCAAACGCCGACACAATTTGGCTGTAACAAAATGACACTGACTCCCGGTGTCAACCAAGAAACAACATCACAAAGCTGATCATTACAATCTCGAACATGTGCAGTGACGGTCTACAACACAATGGTCGAATTTTCTACATCGTTGGATGTAGAACAACACTAATAGGTGATGTGTCACCTGCCTTGGAGTTTGACGAGGACACAACACCTTCATTGGAACTTGATCTGGAAAAGTGCAATAAAGAATGATGAGATTCTTGACATTGAGCACACTGAGTTTTACTACGACAATTTCTACTCAAATGATCCACATCAAGACAACGAAAACAACAAAACTTTCCTTTAATCAAACAATAACGATCCCAAGGAGTCATTTTCAAGAAACTTGCACAATCTACTAACTGATGACCCGGTTTTGAGCACTTCAGACAATTGGGATTTTTACTAGATGCATCGTTAGATGAATCATTAGATTGAACCACAAACACCTTTGATTTATTATCCTTTTTGTGCTTCATATTAAACGATTCAGTCTGTTTCTCATCAGAAGGAAGAGTTCTAAATTGCTTTTCAATGAATTTGACATAATCGGTATAAGTTGACATAGCCTTGTCACGGATGGCCGATTCAAAATTTCTACAAGAACTTGTATCAAGCAATCTCCACAATCTCTTCAATGCATTGATTGAACTGCAAAACCCATCCAAAATCGCAATACAACCTGCCTTGGATTCTGATTTTATTGGACAAAATTCAAAAATTTGTTTGAAATAGGCATCGACTTGCACCCATGGATCATTATAGCGGGTCAATAATGCCTGCCAAATATTTGATAATTGTTAGCCAATGGTGGCAAATGACAACAATATTTGCTGCTTGTCCAGTAAGTCTACTTACAAGATATTGGACCTTCTGCTGATCGTTCAAATTTCTGTGTCATGTACCAATGCCTTGAATAGTTCATAAAACACCGACCATTGAGTCTGGTTCCCATCAGATTTCGGAAGGTCGATTTTAGGCAGTACCGTCTCGGACACGACCGGCTGTGAACTAGCTGCTGTAGCTGCCAAAGATTGAGCAATAGCAACAGTCGCCTCTTTCTGTTTGAGAGTGTTAGCCGCTACTTCAATATACTGAAACAGATCTAGTGTGAGTTGTTGAATGCTACAACATGATCTTTATTCAACTCAAGTTCCAACTCATTAACACTAATTCTGTCTTTTCATAATCCGAAATGGTCTGAGACACCCGAGGATACAAGATTAAAAATTGTTCAGCAACTTTTGGATCAGAGACATTTTTAGACAGGTCATAAATTCTTTGCAATCTGGCATACAATTGTTCCAGTTTAGCGTGATGCACCCTGATTTGTTTCTGTAATTTTTCCTCCATCTTGAACTCATACACAAAACAATTCAGCCCCGACAATACAAACAACAGACAATAAAACAAGAATGAGTTCAAAAACTAAATGAAAGGAAGAATCACGACTAGTAAGTTATCAAAGTTAAACTTTGATTATCAATTCACAAGATAAGTTATTGCTGAAGACAAAACTATATGATTAGATAATGTTCTTCCAACAACTCACAAACAAATGATAACTTTGAACAAACAAAATCATGCTGGTGATTAACCTTCACTAACATGTATAAAAAATGGACAATACAAATTCCAACAAACAAACAAATTCCTGAAAAGAGCACAATGCGCTAGTTTCAGGAAACTACAATTTTAACTGAAATAAATTTAATTTCAGACAAATACAAATTGACAAGAAACCTTGCTCTTAGAAAAGGCTACAACAAACTTAAGTTGAGCATGGATCAGACCATTCTCAACATGCCAACATTGGACAAATACGAAACTGCTTAAATCCAATGTGTGTGAATTAATCAACAAAATACAAATTTAAATTCATCCCGGCCTGACAGGATCATAAAATGTTCTGAACAAAGCTGAGGCTAAAGCTACCAGAGGACTGTAATTTACTATTTAAATAATCAAATACAAACAAGGGGCTAAATTTAATCTTCAATTTGAGCCAGGTTATTTGTACAGTTAAACTCTGCATTAATGAACAATAAAAAAGAGCAAAAACTCACCAAATTTATTCCAATCTTGACTACTTGCCCTTCGAAGCCTTTATTAGATGTTTTGGTCAGGTTCAGGGTGGGATGAAATCTGGGAAAAGACAGGTTTTCGCTTCCGGGCTGCCTTTTCGTGCAGGCTATGCACGGTGTTTTGAACAAAGCTCAAACTGGATTCTTTATAAATTCAAATCTGATTCAAATTAATTCAATTCAATACTATTTACACTGTTATATTCATAATTCACACACACGACACTCAAACAATTATTTACAAGAAATTTCCGATCGAAATTACATGACAAACACAATTTTGGTCTTGCAACAAGACGGGCTGACGAAACAAGACAGACTGGACAAGGACATCGAGAAGGCCAAAGCAGCAGGATGGTCTGTGCTGGCCCAAACACAAGCCTACTATTGGCAGAACTGCAGTCTGGCATTCTGGTGCTACAATTCGAATTCTCTGGCCAGACCAGTAGGAAATTTATCAAGCTTCATTTCTGAATAGTTAGTCATGTCTGTCGAACGCATTTTTCTCAAGATATGAGCGAATAAGCAAAACATAGAAAAATTCATCTTTTTAACTACCTCATCCCTTTAGCACAAGGGGTAGGGATGGGGACTTTTGATATGTTCACCCCCTAACTGGTCCTAACAAAGCTGCAGAGTCAAAAATTGTGTTCAAAACATTCTCTCCAAATTCCTTTTCAATTGGTCTATTTTTGTATAACTGAAGATATCACACTCAACTTTGAAGCTGCTGCAACAGTCGTGGGGATGTGTGTAAACTTGTGAAATTATACATCGAATTGACGAGAATATGATGCTTTATAAGCTCATGATCAGTATGGATTTTTCTCATCGATATTAAAAAAGAGCAAAATAGCAAAAAATCGAAGGAAAATGTGTTTTCAAAAATGTCACATCTTTAGAACAGATATCTTGAAAAGTGAAAGAGATATAGAAAAAGTAGTCGAATCAAATTATAGGAAATTATGTAAGCTCTAATTTCTTATAGAATAGTTATGTCTGTAAATGCATAGTTTTCGAGTTATATGCGTTAAACCAAAAATGGTACCTTTGAATCACCCCCACCCGATTAGCACAGGGGGTAGGGGTGGGGACTTTTGATATGTTTACCTCCTCACTACCATAAACAGAACTGCAGAGTCAAAAATTGTCTTACAAACTTTTCCCTCTTGAATGTGACAAAGTGAACGTCCGTGACGTCATCCCGAGTGATGCTATTTCCCTCTCACTAGCAGCCGACATTACGTTCCCCGACTGAAGGAGCAAAATTCAAATTCACTACAGTATCCTAAGGATGCTTCAAGCAACACTTCGTTGACTGGGCTATTGAAGGTTTTAAGTATTCAAAAAATATATCTTCATCTATCACCCACATTGTCTTTGTCATCAAAACAAAATTCAGAAATGAAAAGTCAAAACATTAGAATGAATGATTAAGATTATGTGTTTGCTAGAACCAATTGGACTGTGATTATTCATTCAAGATGACTGTATCTTAATGAATGATTGTCTGTACAATCATGGTTCGAGCCCAATCTTTAAATATCAATTATTGGAATGGAATAATTATAGGATAGAAATATGTATCTCACTTGGCTAATATGTTGTCATAATACAGTAGTGTTTTGCTATTCGTCTTATTCGTTCAACCTAGACCTCCTGCTAAATTATAAAGAAATAAGACCAGCAGGCTTGCTTCTCTCGCCTGCATTTTTCATTAGATACTTTAAGGCTTGATTGAATTGGTGGTTGATTTGAATTGTGCAGCATTCGGTTGCGTAATTTCCTTTTTTATAAAAATGAATAAAAAAATGGAGTGATAAAACACCATGCTTAAGATATCATGATAATCTTTGTAATGGAGTCTAGTTCTTTCTGTAATTTTCTAAAAAAACTATGAAGGAATGAGACAATTTTCTTGAACAAGGAACTCAATCTGTATAATGGTTCAAATGAATAATTTTCTCAAATTGTCTCTGTCATGAAGATAAATGAAATGAAACATCAAAACATTAGAATGAATGATTGAGACAATATGTGCTTCAACCAATTTGACAGTGATCATTCATTGAAGATGATTCTCAATGAATGATTGATTGATCATACAATCATGGTTCTAGCCCAATTTTTTATCATCAATTCGAATGGAATTAAAGGTTAGAAATCTGTATCTCATAAATAGGCTAATACGTTGTCATAATACAACGTATAGTAGTGTTTTGCTTGAAGCATCCTTAGGATACTGTAGTGAATTTGAATTTTGCTCCTTCAGTCGGGGACGTAATGTCGGCTGCTAGTGAGAGAGAAATGGCATCACACTCGTGATGA
This sequence comes from Nilaparvata lugens, assembly GCF_014356525.2. Lineage (NCBI taxonomy): Eukaryota > Metazoa > Arthropoda > Insecta > Hemiptera > Delphacidae > Nilaparvata > Nilaparvata lugens. Next base: position 101,210,262 of record NC_052504.1, read on the forward strand.
CGTCACGGACGTTCACTTTGTCACGTTCATTCTGTGAGTACCCCAAACCATTCTGACCGCTGGGCGCAACTTGTGTATGTCGAACGTAATGTCGGCTGCTAGTGAGAGAGAAATGGCATCACTCGTGATGACGTCACGGACGTTCAATCTGTGAGTGCCCAAACACATTCTGACCGCTGGGCGCGGGGCCGCGGAATTGGGAATATCTGGAACTCAAAATATCAATGTTAAATGCCCTATGCTTGAAACGTTGCTGGGTGAACTCCGAATATTTGTCAGACAGCGGAATTGGAAATATCCGGAACTCGAAATATGTTGCTAGGCGGAATTGGGAGTATCTGGAACTCAAATTACTTGTTTGGCAGATGGCGGAATTGAATATCTGGAACTCAAAATATCGGTGCCAAAGTGGGAGTACTTGTATGGTGTTTGTCATTGAGGAATGGTTCAAGTCTGACTTATTTCTAGAATGATATGGACGTTTGGACCTGGTTTGTCGTTCTTTTCAATTATAGACTATTCATATGATTTGCGATTGTACCAAAAATAAGTAGAAGTAATTTAATATTTTCCAGATAATATAATATTTTAATAAAATAATAATACGTACATATCTATTATTTTTTAGAAAATTTATATGTCTTCATATAATAGCATCAAGTTTATAGGTTATGTTATGCATAATAATAATAATAATAATTAAGTTGAGTGTAACGTACATTTGCATTTTGCAACAGAAAACAGCTTCTTATAGAGTATTGTTTTACAGGCTAATCTTTTTTTATGTAATGTATTCAAATGTAATTATAATTAGGATTGGGATAATACAAAAATATACTTTTTGCTTAGTGATATCTATTACATTGTGACAGAATTTGTTTCTCAATAATTCTCATCCTGAGGTAAGTTTAATGTGGACTAAGTTACTAAAGTTGAAATATATTTTTTAAAATAGCAAATTTAATTTATTAATATAGGCTAGCAACTTTTATTAATTTCTTTGTTCTATCATTAGAATACTTGAATAATATTAGAAGTAGGGGTACTGAATAGGCTAAATATATTTAGACCTTATTCCCTATTGTGAGATATTCTTTTAAATACTGTAGAAGTTAGGTTACTGCATCATTTATTCAATAAATTAAATAAAAAAGGATTTGCTAACATAAGTGATTTACATGTAGGCCTACTGCAGTCAGGCTACTTGTTGGAAAATCCATTTAGAGAAATGATTCAAGATTAAGCTTAGAGTGGTTTAGCCAAATGGTGGATTGTTTTATAAAATAAAGTTTTTCAGTATTTATTAAAA
>NC_052504.1:101211670-101241145 GCF_014356525.2 Nilaparvata lugens
GATGCCATTTCTCTCTCACTAGCAGCCGACATTACGTTCGACATACACAAGTTGCGCCCAGCGGTCAGAATGTGTTTGGGTACTCACAGAATGAACGTGACAAAGTGAACGTCCGTGACGTCATCACGAGTGATGCCATTTCTCTCTCACTAGCAGCCGACATTACGTTCCCCGACTGAAGGAGCAAAATTCAAATTCACTACAGTATCCTAAGGATGCTTCAAGCAAAACACTACTATACGTTGTATTATGACAACGTATTAGCCTATTTAATGAGATACAGATTTCTAACCTTTAATTCCATTCGAATTGATGATAAAAAATTGGGCTAGAACCATGATTGTATGATCAATCAATCATTCATTGAGAATCATCTTCAATGAATGATCACTGTCAAATTGGTTGAAGCAACATATTGTCTCAATCATTCATTCTAATGTTTTGATGTTTCATTTCATTTATCTTCATGACAGAGACAATTTGAGAAAATTATTCATTTGAACCATTATACAGATTGAGTTCCTTGTTCAAGAAAATTGTCTCATTCCTTCATAGTTTTTTTAGAAAATTACAGAAAGAACTAGACTCCATTACAAAGATTATCATGATATCTTAAGCATGGTGTTTTATCACTCCATTTTTTTATTCATTTTTATAAAAAAGGAAATTACGCAACCGAATGCTGCACAATTCAAATCAACCACCAATTCAATCAAGCCTTAAAGTATCTAATGAAAATGCAGGCGAGAGAAGCAAGCCTGCTGGTCTTATTTCTTTTTAATTTAGCAGGAGGTCTAGGTTGAACGAATAAGACGAATAGCAAAACACTACTGTATTATGACAACATATTAGCCAAGTGAGATACATATTTCTATCCTATAATTATTCCATTCCAATAATTGATATTTAAAGATTGGGCTCGAACCATGATTGTACAGACAATCATTCATTAAGATACAGTCATCTTGAATGAATAATCACAGTCCAATTGGTTCTAGCAAACACATAATCTTAATCATTCATTCTAATGTTTTGACTTTTCATTTCTGAATTTTGTTTTGATGACAAAGACAATGTGGGTGATAGATGAAGATATATTTTTTGAATACTTAAAACCTTCAATAGCCCAGTCAACGAAGTGTTGCTTGAAGCATCCTTAGGATACTGTAGTGAATTTGAATTTTGCTCCTTCAGTCGGGGAACGTAATGTCGGCTGCTAGTGAGAGGGAAATAGCATCACTCGGGATGACGTCACGGACGTTCACTTTGTCACATTCAAGAGGGAAAAGTTTGTAAGACAATTTTTGACTCTGCAGTTCTGTTTATGGTAGTGAGGAGGTAAACATATCAAAAGTCCCCACCCCTACCCCCTGTGCTAATCGGGTGGGGGTGATTCAAAGGTACCATTTTTTGGTTTAACGCATATAACTCGAAAACTATGCATTTTACAGACATAACTATTCTATAAGAAATTAGAGCTTACATAATTTCCTATAATATTGATTCGACTACTTTTTCTATATCTCTTTCACTTTTCAAGATATCTGTTCTAAAAGATGTGACATTTTTGAAAACACATTTTCCTTCGATTTTTTGCTATTTTTGCTCTTTTTTAATATCGATGAGAAAAATCCATACTGATCATGAGCTTATAAAGCATCATATTCTCGTCAATTCGATGTATAATTTCACAAGTTTACACACATCCCCACGACTGTTGCAGCAGCTTCAAAGTTGAGTGTGATATCTTCAGTTATACCAAAAAGACCAATTGAAAAGGAATTTGGAGAGAATGTTTTGAACACAATTTTTGACTCTGCAGCTTTGTTAGGACCAGTTAGGGGGTGAACATATCAAAAGTCCCATCCCTACCCCTTGTGCTAAAGGGATGAGGTAGTTAAAAAGATGAATTTTTCTATGTTTTGCTTATTCGCTCATATCTTGAGAAAATGCGTTCGACAGACATGACTAACTATTCAGAAATGAAGCTTGATAAATTCCTACTGGTCTGGCCAGAGAATTCGAATTGTAGCACCAGAATGCCAGACTGCAGTTCTGCCAATAGTAGGCTTGTGTTTGGCCAGCCACAGACCATCCTGCTGCTTTGGCCTTCTCGATGTCCTTGTCCAGTCTGTCTTGTTTCGTCAGCCCGTCTTGTTGCAAGACCAAAATTGTGTTTGTCATGTAATTTCGATCGGAAATTTCTTGTAAATAATTGTTTGAGTGTCGTGTGTGTGAATTATGAATATAACAGTGTAAATAGTATTGAATTGAATTAATTTGAATCAGATTTGAATTTATAAAGAATCCAGTTTGAGCTTTGTTCAAAACACCGTGCATAGCCTGCACGAAAAGGCAGCCCGGAAGCGAAAACCTGTCTTTTCCCAGATTTCATCCCACCCTGAACCTGACCAAAACATCTAATAAAGGCTTCGAAGGGCAAGTAGTCAAGATTGGAATAAATTTGGTGAGTTTTTGCTCTTTTTTATTGTTCATTAATGCAGAGTTTAACTGTACAAATAACCTGGCTCAAATTGAAGATTAATTTAGCCCCTTGTTTGTATTTGATTATTTAAATAGTAAATTACAGTCCTCTGGTAGCTTTAGCCTCAGCTTTGTTCAGAACATTTTATGATCCTGTCAGGCCGGGATGAATTTAAATTTGTATTTGTTGATTAATTCACACACATTGATTTTAAGCAGTTTCGTATTTGTCCAATGTTGGCATGTTGAGAATGGTCTGATCCATGCTCAACTTAAGTTTGTTGTAGCCTTTTCTAAGAGCAAGGTTTCTTGTCAATTTGTATTTGTCTGAAATTAAATTTATTTCAGTTAAAATTGTAGTTTCCTGAAACTAGGCGCATTGTGCTCTTTTTCAGGAATTTGTTTGTTTGTTGGAATTTGTATTGTCCATTTTTTATACATGTTAGTGAAGGTTAATCACCAGCATGATTTTGTTTGTTCAAAGTTATCATTTGTTTGTGAGTTGTTGGAAGAACATTATCTAATCATATAGTTTTGTCTTCAGCAATAACTTATCTTGTGAATTGATAATCAAAGTTTAACTTTGATAACTTACTAGTCGTGATTCTTCCTTTCATTTAGTTTTTGAACTCATTCTTGTTTTATTGTCTGTTGTTTGTATTGTCGGGGCTGAATTGTTTTGTGTATGAGTTCAAGATGGAGGAAAAATTACAGAAACAAATCAGGGTGCATCACGCTAAACTGGAACAATTGTATGCCAGATTGCAAAGAATTTATGACCTGTCTAAAAATGTCTCTGATCCAAAAGTTGCTGAGCAATTTTCAATCTTGTATCCTCGGGTGTCTCAGACCATTTCGGATTATGAAAAGACAGAATTAGTGGTTAATGAGTTGGAACTTGAGTTGAATAAAGATCATGTTGTAGCATTCAACAACTCACACTAGATCTGTTTCAGTATATTGAAGTAGCGGCTAACACTCTCAAACAGAAAGAGGCGACTGTTGCTATTGCTCAATCTTTGGCAGCTACAGCAGCTAGTTCACAGCCGGTCGTGTCCGAGACGGTACTGCCTAAAATCGACCTTCCGAAATCTGATGGGAACCAGACTCAATGGTCGGTGTTTTATGAACTATTCAAGGCATTGGTACATGACAACAAGAATTTGAACGATCAGCAGAAGGTCCAATATCTTGTAAGTAGACTTACTGGACAAGCAGCAAATATTTGTTGTCATTTGCCACCATTGGCTAACAATTATCAAATAATTTGGCAGGCATTATTGACCCGCTATAATGATCCATGGGTGCAAGTCGATGCCTATTTCAAACAAATTTTTGAATTTTGTCCAATAAAATCAGAATCCAAGGCAGGTTGTATTGCGATTTTGGATGGGTTTTGCAGTTCAATCAATGCATTGAAGAGATTGTGGAGATTGCTGGATACAAGTTCTTGTAGAAATTTTGAATCGGCCATCCGTGACAAGGCTATGTCAACTTATACCGATTATGTCAAATTCATTGAAAAGCAATTTAGAACTCTTCCTTCTGATGAGAAACAGACTGAATCGTTTAATATGAAGCACAAAAAGGATAATAAATCAAAGGTGTTTGTGGTTCAATCTAATGATTCATCTAACGATGCATCTAGTAAAAATCCCAATTGTCTGAAGTGCTCAAAACCGGGTCATCAGTTAGTAGATTGTGCAAGTTTCTTGAAAATGACTCCTTGGGATCGTTATTGTTTGATTAAAGGAAAGTTTTGTTGTTTTCGTTGTCTTGATGTGGATCATTTGAGTAGAAATTGTCGTAGTAAAACTCAGTGTGCTCAATGTCAAGAATCTCATCATTCTTTATTGCACTTTTCCAGATCAAGTTCCAATGAAGGTGTTGTGTCCTCGTCAAACTCCAAGGCAGGTGACACATCACCTATTAGTTGTTGTTCTACATCCAACGATGTAGAAAATTCGACCATTGTGTTGTAGACCGTCACTGCACATGTTCGAGATTGTAATGATCAGCTTTGTGATGTTTGTTTCTTGGTTGACACCGGGAGTCAGTGTCATTTTGTTACAGCCAAATTGTGTCGGCGTTTGAGACTACCATTCCAGCCCATGAAAACCGTTGTTCGTGGATTCAGTGGTGGTACTAGTGAAGTTTGAGGTCGTACTTGTGTGTCGATTCAGTCGAAGTTGGATCCTACCATCAAGTTTTTGATGGATGCCACAGTGGTAGATAAAGTCATCGACAAGTTGCCTTCTTGTGAAATCGACAGATCCAAACTTCATCATCTTGAAAATCTCACACTGGCTGACAACAAATTCTTCCTTCCTAGTAGAATAGATGGCATCATTGGTGCGGAGTTAGTTCCTCACTTGCTACGTGGAAGTCCTAGTACAGGTGAATCGCATGAATTGATGACTGTTAATAGTGTCTTTGTTCAAATTCTGATGGGGAGAGCGCTGATTCTCACTTCAACAACAAATGTGTCGAATTGTTTTACAGCCATCTGTAGTCCATTCGTTAGTAGTCCATCGTTGGATAGTTTTGTGGAACGTTTTTGGGAGTTGGAATCGTGCCCTGCACCAAGCTGTCAACTGAAACCAGAAGAGTTTGAGTGTGGGTAAATTTTCGGAAGTCTGTACATTGTGTGAATTCTGGTCGTTTTTTTTTTGCCTTGTCATTTGCGGAGCCGCCCAGAAGCTTGGGAGATTTGTAAGCTGTTGCCGAACGCAGACTGCTGACTTTGGAGAGATGACTAGAGCTTGACAGCAATACTCATATTTCATATCATGAAATATTGATCGATTACCTACGTCAGGATCACATGTCATTTGTAGCAGATCAGACAGACTGAGGTGGTTACTACATACCGCATCACGCCATCTTGAAAGCAGCAGCACTACCACGCCCATCCGAATTGTATTTGATGCTGGTTCCAGAACATCATCTGGTTTGTCATTGAACCAGGTTCTTCATGCTGGTCCCAAATTGCAGACTGACATTTTTGTTTTGTTAGTTAATTTTCGTTTGTTCCCAATCGCACTAACTGCCGACATTAAACAAATGTATCGACAGATATTAGTGGAGGATTCCTGCCGTCGTTATCAGTGTGTATTGTGGAGATTTTTGCTGGAGGATCCAATCGAAATTTATCAGCTCAATTGTGTTGTTTTTGGTGTTTCAAGCTCTCCATATTTGGCGCTTCGCACCGTCCACCAGCTTGTAGAGGAGGATGGAAATCGTTTTCCAGCAGCCAAGGCGAGAATACCAAGAGACATGTTCATGGACGACTTAGTCATATCTGTCGCCACAGAGTGAGAGGCCGCGGAGCTGTATTGTCAGTCCAAGCAGCTGTTTGAGGGAGGAGGTTTCACGCTCACAAAGTGGACTTCAAATTCACCATCAATGTTGGAGAAATTCTCGGAGGAAGAGAAATCGTTTTCGTACAAGGATTTCGAAGCAGACAACTCCTTGGCTATCTTGGGATTGAATTGGCAACCTAGTACTGATCTGTTTCAGTTTTCAGTCAAGAGTGGTGAGGTCGTCACTACTAAGCGTTCTATTCTGTCAGTGATGGCTCATATCTATGATCCACTTGGTCTCTTGTCACCGTTTACATTATTTCTAAAGTGTCTTGTCCAGAAACTGTGGAAATTAGGAGTGGATTGGGACGAGAAGCCGCCTGAGTCTATATGCACTCTTTGGTAGAATTGTCAAAAAGAGTTGCCTCTATTGTTGAAATTTGCTGTTCCACGTCACATTGGTTTGTTTCAGGATTCTCACATCAGTTTGATTGGTTTTTGTGATGCATCATTGTCTGGTTATGGTGCAGTTATCTATGTGAAGTTGCAGAAGGAGAGCGAGGAGCCAAGAGTTGTATTATTGTGTTCAAAGTCCAAGGTAGCACCATCTAAAGTTGTTTCAATACCTCGTTTGGAGTTGTGTGCACTCTTGTTGGCAGAACTCATGAATTCAGTAGTCACTATTATTAGTGAATGTTGTCATGTGTCTCGTATTGTCGCACTCTCTGATTCTACAGTCACCTTGTGTTGGATTAATGCTCCATCAGGAGTGGATGCATGTTGCCGGAATTGAAAATCCCGCTGACTGTTTGTCTAGAGGTTTATCACCAGTTGAGCTTGTGAACTTTCCGTTGTGGCTCTCGGGTCCATCATGGATAGCAGAGGACGAATGCGATTGGCCCATCCGAACTTGAATGGAAGAGATAGTGGATCCACCAGAGGCGAAAAAACCGTCAGTGTTGACAGTCACGAAATCTCCTGATTGTAACAGCAATGCAATATATTCATTGATTGGTCGTTGTTCGGATTATGGTCGTCGTTTGAGAATTGTAATTCTTGTTCTCAAATTTTTACAAATCTTACCCCAATCAGAAGAATCAGATTTCGATGTTGCTGAGAGGTATCTATGTAAAGTGGTACAGAAGATACATTTTTCATCTGAATTTGTGCAATTAGAGAAGGGAGAAGATTGTTCTATGCGCCTATGTCGCCTGTCTCCATTCATTGATAAAGGTGTGATTCGCGTCAGCGGTCGTTTGTCTCATGCTGGACTTGAATTTGAGACTTGTCATCAGATGATCTTACCAAAATCCGACGCTTTCATATCGATGTTAATTGATTACCATCACAAGAAGAATTGTCATGCTGGACCTTCTTCATTGTTGTATTTGATCAGACAGAAATTCTGGATACTGTCTGCTCGCTCTATTATTCATATTTGTGTCTTAAGTGTAATCGTTGTTTCCGTATTTGACCTAGTAACAAATTATATCCACTCCCAACTTAATAGTTGTTGTGATTGTTGCATTTTTTCTTTTGTGTTGTTTTTTGTGTTGGTGTTTTGTTCTTTTTGGAATGTCTGGATTTTTCCTTTCCTTGGTTTTTTCAGTTTTGTAACTTGGCTGAAAATAGTTTTTCAGAGGCAGGGGTATGGTCTGGCCAGAGAATTCGAATTGTAGCGCCAGAATGCAGTTCTGCCAATAGTAGGCTTGTGTTTGCACCAGCACAGACCGTCCTGCTGCTTGGCCTTCTCGATGTCCTTGTCAAGTCTGTCTTGTTTCGTCAGCCCGTCTTGTTGCAAGACCAAAATTGTGTTTGTCATGTAATTTCGATTTTGGAAAATTCTTGTAAATATTTGTTTGAGTGTTGTGTGTGCGAATTATGAATATAACAGCGTAAATAGTATTGAATTGAATTAATTTGAATCAGATTTGAATTTATAAAGAATCCAGTTTGAGCTTTGTTCAAAACATAGTGCATAGCCTGTAAGTTGAATGTGAAAAGGCAGCACGGAAGTGAAAACCTGTCTTTTCCCAGATTTCATCCCACCCTGAACCTGACCAAAACACCTAATAAAGGCTTCGAAGGGCAAGTAGTCAAGATTGGAATAAATTTGGTGAGTTTTTTGCTCTTTTTTATTGTTCATTAATGCAAATTGAAGATTAAATTTTGCCCCTTGTTTGTATTTGATTATTTAAATAGTAAATTACAGTCCTCTGGTAGCTCTAGCCTGAGCTTTGTTCAGAACACCTACAATATTTTTGTTCTGTGGTGATTCGTGATATCTCCAACAGTTTTCGAGATATACGCTCTTAAAAGTGTAAAATTGTTAAAATAACAGCTTTTAATCCTATTTTTTGATGTTTCAGGGCCTACAACACTCCAACAATGCATCGTAAAAATGAATGCTCACCGTAGATTTGTAGAGCTCTGTTTTCTCTTTAATTTGATGTATTATTTCACTACTTAATGTTTTCCTTGTATTGTCATAGCAGATTCAATGTGGGGGTGAAATTTCAATTTTGTAGCAATTGATCACTTGACAATGAAATTTGAGTCTGGAACATCTGGTACACAATTTTTGACTTTGTAATTTAATGAAGACTAGTTGGGAGGTAAACATAGCCAAAATATGCATCTCTAGCCCGTCTATTGAAGGTGTGGAACTGCTAAGTTGACACTTGTTGCAGAGTTAAAAATTTCACCCCCCACAATGAATCTGCTATAACAATAGAAGAAAAACTTGGAATAGTGAAATAATACATCAAATTAAAGAGAAAACAGAGCTCTACAAATCTACGGTGAGCATTCATTTTTAAACTGTTGTCGAAAACTGTTGGAGATATCACGAATCACTACAGAACAAATATTGTAGGAAATTTATCAAGCTTCATTTAGTCATGTCTGTCGAACGCATTTTTCTCAAGATATGAGCGTGTAAGCAAAACATAGAAGAATTCAACTTTTTAATAGGGATGGGTATCGAAAAACAAAACATCGATGTTTTGAACATCGATGTTTTTTTCATCCTAACATCGATAAGTGAAAAACATCGAACAGTAAAAATCGATGTTTTTGACATCGATGTTTTTAAACATCGTTTATCGCCCTACGTTTTTATGGATGATACTATTAGTCCAGTCAATATAGACATAAAAAAAGGTGTGTGCTTGCAATTTATACTGTAGTTCTGATTTTGAATATATTATTTGGGTACATAAGAGAAGTCCAGAGCCAATTTCTTCATGCAAGATTTCCTTGTGCTAGATACAGGATAGCCCAAAAACCTCGTATTTTCCAGTTTTCAGCTATTTCTCCCAAATCTCTCCCAGATTATAAAATTCTGAAAAAAATGAGATCACTCGGAACTCTCTATCTCCAATGAGTACTTAGTTATTGTTTTTCAAAAATGAGTGAAATTTGAAGAAAAAATCAATTTTGATGAATTTTAGTTTTTGATCAACAATATCTTCCGATTGTTACAATTTAGATGTATATTTCAAAATCCCTCAAGGCGTATTTTTGTGCTATACAATCTGTGATCAGGTAGAGCGCTCTATCTCATATAGATTTCCAAGTACACCTGACAACAATGCGCCTTGTATTGTGGAAAACACCTAATTTTCAGCTTCAACCATCATCACCCATCTACCGTACTTTGTCCTCACATTGATATTTCGCACAATGACATAAGTTCATAGGTAAGAATCAGAAGATTCACCGTTAGATGCACTTTATTTTAGTATTTCCTAGTAGAGGCTTGCTTAAGGACACCTCAAGGATCAAAATTTCAAACACTTATAATTTACTTTTGACACAATGCTCAGATTTCATCGTACTACACTTCATTCTTCTCGGCTCGCCAAGGCGGTTCAAAATCATGCATCAACAGTCAAAAAAATAGAAAATTTATTGTTGAGCGTAGGTACTTAAGCCCATATTCCATAAAAAATGGCCAATTTCTATATTCAAAGCTATGTATCTCGGTAACCCCTTATTATAAAAATTATTACATGATCTTGAAATGTACAATAGAATTTCCTATTTCATCTGCTGTAAACAATTCATGAAAAAAATATGATCGTAAAGTGAGATTTGATTGTTGAAAAAAATCCGGAAATTGTAGATATTCTTCTCATATTAACGGTTTTGGCAGTTCTATGATAGCGAAAAGTGATTCAAGATGGATTTTAGGCAACTGAGCTCGTAGAGGATGAATTTATCTACAATTTGTAATCAATCGTAAGTTTCTATGATGTATTAGACTCGTTTTAGAAAATCTTGATCAACATTAAAAACTGAAATCGCTATTTTTAAAATCTTAACTTCCAAATTGTTTTGGAATCGAAAGTATTATTTATTGAAGTGGGTAGAGGGGGACAATTTTCACATTCTCACTAGATTTGGAAATTTTATCAGAAGTATTTCACAAGACATGCAACTTTGAATATAGAAATTCGTAATTTTTTGTGTATTGGAATATGGGCTTAAGTACACTCAACAATAAATTTTCCATTTTTCGACCGAATTTGATTTATTATGCATGATTTTGAACCGCCGTGACGAGCCGAGGATGAAGTGTAGTACGATGAAATCTGAGCATTGTGTCAAAAGTTATGTGTTTGAAATTTTGATCCTTGAGGTGTCCTTAAGCGCGCCTCTCCACTAGGAAATACTGAAATGAAGTGTATCTTACGGGTGATTCTCATAGAACATAATCTCAAGAACTTATGTCGTTGTGCGAAATATCAATGTGAGGACAATGTAGTTGGCGATGATGCTTGAAGCTGAAAATTAGGTGTTTTTCACAATACAAGGAGCAGTGTTGTCAGGTGTACCTGGAATATGAGATAGATCGCTCTACCTGATCTCAGATTGTAGAGCACAAAAGGAGCTTCTAAAGTGACTACAATTTTATCTGGAGCTATTATTCCAATATTTTAACAGTTACTAACTGGAATCACAGCAATTTTGGACTTGTGGTATTCAAGTAACAGTCTTTCGAATAATTGAAGCCAGGTTGTGACTAGAAAGATACATCAACTCTAGTTCACAAGATTTGTCATCTTCATGGTCTAGTCTGAAACCTCTCGGGATATCCTCGAGGATTCGGTCTTGAAATTTCACCCTAATCTAATTTCAACAATCATTGATACTCATATCGTATTCATTCAATAGATTTTTCAGGAATCATCTATCGTACACCTGATAGATTTTTTAGGAAATGAAAATGGATTAAGTTTTTTTATATGGATATCTGCACTCCTTACAATACGAGGACCTCTTTTCCAGAGCTAGATTAATTAGTGTTAATCACATGTTGAGGAAATAATTGTAGTAAGAAAAAACTCTTTCTTCCTAAGAAACGAAGAATCCGACCTCTTATTCAATTCTAAATAACTAACTATCTAACCTTGACACGGACCACAGAAGTAATGTAAATCTTCAAGAGTATCCAACAGTCTCACATAAAAATACAGAGAGCCTGATTGAGAAATAAAAATAGCAATATGAAGGAAATCAAAACTTATGCGAGATCTTTCACAAGAGTGAACTATATTCACGAAAAACACTAAACAGAATACTACACTAAATATGATAAAGATAATGATGATAATTCTGTTACTATTGCTTACTGCTCTCAAGATGATCCTCTTCAAACAAAAAAATAAAAATAAAATTGTATCAAATTAAAAAATTAGAATTGTTTTTACTTTTTAGTTGGGAAAAACATCGGATGACCGATGTCTAGGTAAAACCATCGATAGGTGAAAAACATCGAACAGTGAACATCGATGTATCGATACCCATCCCTACTTTTTAACTACATCATCCCTTTAGCACAAGGGGTAGGGATGGGGACTTTTGATATGTTCACCCCCTAACTGGTCCCAACAAAGCTGCGAAGTCAAAAATTGTGTTCAAAACATTCTCTCCAAATTCCTTTTCAATTGGTCTATTTTTTCTGAAAATATCACACTCAACACTGAAGCTGCTGCAACAGTTGTGGGTATGTGTGTAAACTTGTGAAATTATACATCGAATTGAAGAGAATTTGATGCTCTATAAGCTCATGATCAGTATGGATTTTTCTCATCGATATTAAAAAGTTATATGAGGAAAAAATTGAAGGAAAATGTGTTTTTTTTTCAAAAATGTCATATCTTTTAGAGTGGATATTTCGAAAACTCAAGTCCTCAAATGAGTTTCTCAGGTTTCACTCACGCTCAAGTGAAATAGTTCATAAGAGCTGTATTCTCCAACCTACAATTGAAAAAAGCAAAATACATCATGCGAAGAATAGATACAGGGAAGAACTCTCTTAATCGATAAAATGTCTTTACTAAATATAGAAGGTACCTATTTTTCTTATGTGGAAGTCCCAAGTTATACTCTGGTCCAAAATCAATCCTAAATACTGACGGATTCTGATTGTTTTATAACTTCACAGTTACAACCCACCGAATCACATCCAAATTGATGGTATTTAATAGGATCTGGGAAATTGAAAGCCAATCCTGCTACCATAATTCTCATCACAAAACAATAAAAATAATATAAGTTGAAATGTAAATCAATATTATTTTGTTTTGAAAATTTAGACTGATACTGCGTCTCAAGTCCTCAAATGAGTTTCTCAGGTTTCACTCACGCTCAAGTGAAATAGTTCATAAGAGCTGTATTTGAGCATAGAAATATTAAAAGCAAATACATTTTACTTTTTGTGTAGTTGAGAAGTTGATATTGTGGTAATTATTCATATTGAATGAAAAAGACTGAGAAATTGTCAAAAAAACCACAGATTTATTGATAGGTCCTACTTAGAAAGACCGTTTCGGTTATTACACCACGCATTGTCAATCTCTGATAAACCTCTGTTTCAATAAATCAGTATCAATAAATCTGTGTTTTTTTGACAATTTCTCAGTCTTATCCATTCAAATAGGCTACATTTTATTAATTTATGTTGCTTTCCATGATAGATAGATAGATATAGATAGATAGATATAAAAGTGCTTTATTGAAAAAAAACAATATTTTACCAGAAGTATCATTTAAAAATATTGCATACACTATACGGCTTGGTCAAAGACCGTCAGCCGGAAATTCCGAATTACTAAGATAAATGAACACACATTCTTCAAATCAAAATAAAATAAATAAATGAGTCTCTTTGGATAAAACAGAAGCATTCTAATATTTTATATTTCTAATGTGATCCAATTTCTTTTTTCATTTTTTAAATGAAAAAAAATGATAATAAAGTCCAAATAATACATAATGATCAAATTTCTTGATAATACACAAATTAAATTAAACAACCTGAGTAGAAAAAAGTCGGAAAAGAGTACCCAATGACTAAATTACAAAATATACAACTTACTGTGGCACTAACCAAACATGCGTAAGAAGGAAATATCCATGTTACGCTATTTCAATTCTTAAATTAAAATGGATTAATTCTTTCTCTTTTCAAAAGTATATAGGCCTATTACCTTCGAGTGGAAATGATCTAGATGAGAACGAAACAGCACCAACTTGACCTCAATCACAAACATTGACAACTATTGAGATGATGATAATAATATACACAATAATAATAATATAATAATAATATGTTGCTTTCATGACGAAAACACTAGATATATAATAGCTTTGTTGTAGTTCAGACACTGTGTTACTTGTAATATTTGAAAAAAACACTTACTTTTAGCCTAATACTACTCTATTTTGTTTCTGTTCCATGTGTTGCAGGAAAATTTCAGCTAGTATAAGGAGATTGGGCTTCCCATTGGAAGGCCATCTTTTTGACTGAAGTATTTTTGATCATGAGTGAAGTAATTTTGTGATGTTATGATTTTTAATATTTCTATGAGCTCTCTGGTGTGTTCTGGTGGATTGTTCTTGTTGTTTGAAAATTTTAAACTTTAAATAGCTCATATCTCAAAAAGTAATCATAGAAAAAAATGTTTTCCTGAGAGAACTTTTTCATTTTGATAGCTTGATAGTATACAAATCGAAAAAAATTGAAAAATATCACCAGTAAAAAGTTTAATTTTAGCCTTTGCACAGCCTTAACTCCATGATTCATAGACTGATAAGCATTCCACTTACAAAAGAAGATTACCAGACAGTATTGAACACTATAAAATATCTGGCACAAAACAATGGCTACTCATCCAATGAAATAGACAAAATACTTCATAAAATGAAAAACAAGAAACAGAAACCCCCAAATCCCAACAGATACGTCACACCAACCTATTTCAATCAAAAATCACAATCCCTAGCAAACATATTCAAAAAATCAGGCTACAAAACAGCATTTAGAACCAACAACAACTTGAAAACCCAACTATAAACACGAAAAATAGACAGCTCACAATTTGAAAAAACAGGAATTTATAAACTAAAATGTAATACATGCCCAAAATTCTATATTGGACAGACCGGCCGTAGCTTCCAAATAAGGTACAATGAGCACATAAAAGCAGTAAATTCGAATACAGAATCCACATATGCAGAACATTTAATAGCCACAGGACACACTCACAAAAACATACAAACAGATATTGAAATCCTACACTTTCTTCAAAAAAGCCAGAGACTATTACAATACGGAATTTTTAAACACCTCAGAAATGACAAATCCAACTTATTAAATGATCAACTCAACTTCAAATCAAATTTAATATTTTCCCACATTTTGGCCACACAGTCCAACCCATAAGAGCAAGCCCCCTTGGTGTCAGGCTTCAGGAGTGAAATGCATTCCTCAATACTCCAAGAAAAGTAAGTGTTTTTTTTCAAATATTTACAAGTAACACAGAGTCTGAGCTACAACAAAGTTACATTTTATCAGTCTCATTATGAATGAGAGAGATAGCTCACTGGCAAAAATAAAAAGCATTCCAAGTGACATAAAAAAAATGAAAAAAAAAAAAATAAATAAAATAAGACAAGCAACTGCACTACCTTTTATAGTTGTGGTAAATAACATGGGCACTTAATATTGAGTTAGAGTGAGATTATTGGAATACAAAGGATATAGCAAAACCCTGAAAATTTTGGTTACCATCTTGTTTCCGAGGTGTTTGCCTGTGATTTCGTCTTATCACGATCCTTATTATGCTAGACCTAACGAAGAAATTGAGACATCTTCCACGGCTGTTACTCAAAAATGACCACGAAATGACATTTGCGCCCGGACTATCAATAGTATAGTGATGGGTGAGTTATGGAAAGCACTGAAGCAGTACGGCTAAATGAAGAAGTTGATCAGGCTTGCCAAAATGTGAATGAGCACGACTATGGCCATGGTAAAAGCCGGTTCTAAAAAAATTGAACATTTGAATTCAATACTGGAGTGGAGCAAGGTGATGGACTGTCTGTACTACTATTCAATGTTGCATTACATAGTGTGATTGACATCATTGTCAAGAGAGGCAACATTTTCAATAAAACATGTATCAAGTATGTGCTTATGCCAATGACGTAGCCTCAATTGCCAGAAGAAAAGATCTTCTCCAGGTTCAAAGTGCTTTAAAGAGAGGCAGGGAAAGGTTGACCTCATAGTCAATGAAACAAAAACAAAAAAATATCAAAAAGTTAAGCGCGAAGAGTTCCACAGAGTCTCAGGATTAATGATAGATTGTTTGAGGGGGTTAAAAATTTAAGTTATCTAGGTGTCGTCGAATTGAATAATCAAAATATGATGAGTACCACTATAAAGCACAGAATATTTTCAGGAAATAGAGCATATCACAGCAACATAAAGCTTCTAAAAAACAAGCTCATCAGTAGAATCACCAAACTCAAAATATATGAATCCCTTATAAGACATGTAGTTACATATGGCTCTGAATTGTGAATTTCGACTAAGGACGACAATCACAACTTGAATGTATTTGAACGAAAAATTTATGGTACCGTTAAGAAGGAGAAGAGTGGAGAAGGAGAACCAATGCTGAACTTGATACATGAATAAGAGACTGTAGTATAGTACACTCTACAGAGGCACAGAGGCTGAGATGGTTTGGGCATGTTCTCAGGATGAGACCACAATTCCAAAAATAGTGCTTGAAGAGAAGCTTTACTCAAGAAGAAAAAGGGGCAGACCAAGAATGAGATGGGAGGATAAGGTTACAGATGATTTGGTAAAGATGGGTTATAGAGGATAAAGAAGATTGATGATGACAGAGAGGCTTGGAGGAATGTTGTGGAGGAAGCCAAAGCCCACCCAGGGATGTAGAGCTAAGGAAATAAAAGAATGTTTTGAATATTCAATTATTTCTGATCAATTTCGAATGTTTAAATAATATTGATAAAATTTATTATACATTTTGAAGCAATGATTCTGGTTTCTGGATTGACTATCGCATGAAGACGTTCAGTAGTTCAAATAATTTTTACCAATCTTTCAGATCTGAATGCAGTCCATACAGCGGTCAAACCAGGTAAAGTACGATTGTCAGTGCTTCGAAGTAACTTATCCCACGAATTAACTAATTTGAAGTATTTCAATTCTTTAAAATATCTAATTCAGCTTTGGGCCTTGTTCACAGCTCTTTACAGCCCACTCCTGTTAATGATGACGTTTTCATAAATAATTGTGCAATCCAATAAACTCATAAATGTTAAATAACACAGGTTTTACTATGACGGAAATAATTAATAATTAGTCACTCCTAACCCGACCATTCTTTTTGGGACACCCGTGATGCTGAAAAGGAAACTATGAAAATTAAAAAAAAAAGATCAAACACAATAACGATTACTCTGTTGCATATCCATACTTTTTCACTATAAGATTAAAACTTTAAATTTTAAAAACACTTATGGAGTGAAAATGCACTTACATTGGTAGTGACGATCGTTTCGACCTGTTGTTGGTCATCATCAGACTGTAGGAATTCACTCTGTCTTACTCTCCTCCCACACACTCTGACAAAATAATCCGAAATTCAAAATTACCGCCCTACCAACACATCCACCAACCCCCACCACCTACTAGGAGGAATAGTAAAACTGCTGCAACAGTCGTATGGGAATGCGTGAAATAGTCGAATTATACATGAAATGAAAGATAATTCAATGCTCTACAATCTCGTAACCAGCACATTCTTGTTTCATCAATTGTTGAAAAGTTATAAGACTTGAAAGAGCGAAAAAATGGAAGAAAAACTGAGTTTTCGAAAATGCTTCACTTTAGAACATACATATCTCGAAAAGTATCAGATTTATCGAAAACATCTACTGAACAAAACTTGTAGGAAATTTATTAAGCTTCATTTTTATGCGGTTGATCATGTCAATAAAAGACATTGTTTCTAAGATATAAGCATGTAAGTAATAAGTTGAAAATGCAACTTAGTAATAAGTTGAAAAATGGTACTTTCAAACCACTCCCACCCCTTTAGCACAGGGGGTAGGGGTGAGGACTTTTGATATTTTAATCCTCTTACTATACTTAAAAGAGCTGTGGAGTTGAAAATTGAGTTCCAAACTTCTCCCTCTATGCCTTTATTTGAGTATTCATTGCCTGGACTAATACTGTTATATTGGTTTCTTACTTACTTTTATACCCTCTACCTGCTATTATAACATGGGAAACCATAGTTGGCAAGGTATTTTTTCTCCTTTCCAGCATACCCCACCATGAAACCTGTTTTTTTATTTTATTAGAAACTTATTTTTGATTGTGATTTTTTGTATTTTGAATTATTTTATGTATTTGGTGTTGAATAAAATGATTGATTGATATCTCATTTGTGAAAAAATGAACATCGTTTTACATGGAGCACTTATCTGGTAGTAACATTTATTTCATAAATTCTAATTTATAATAATAACAAATTAGCATTTGATTTCATAATAAAAAAAATTAGTAAACTCATACATAAAAAAGACAGTATTTTTCTATAAAAAAGTTCAATGTTTAGGAAGAGGATCTGAGTAAGTTTCTATGAATTAAAAAAAACATGAAAATTTTGTATCCAGACACAATAATAATGAAAAATAGAATATCATAATTATTCTAATTTAGATATTGCATAATTGGCAGCGCATAAGAATTAGGACACAATTCAAGTGTGGACACAATAGGCTATTCAGTTTACATAAACATGTATAGACACATTCTCATTTTGTATGTACAGATAAGTTGAATATATTCTACATAATTCAAGAAACAAGAATTTAGATTGTTTATACCATTCGATTCAATGCAACATACATTTCAGAGGTGCCCGCAGGCATCATTCTTCACGGAGATTCCAGCTTCCATGTCTAAGGATTAATTCAATTTTATTTTTGAGGAAAATTTTCCTATCTCACAAAAAGGGTGGACTGAACAAACTTTGCTATTAGCAAATTTTGTTATTTTGCAGAGTCAAATCACCCACAATAATGGAACGTTCTCATATTGTATCGTTCTCCATTATTAGCTCCATGATCAACAATGAGATCATAATAATTTTGTATATTTTCCATAGTTTCTATTAATTGGGCGTGGAATTGATGAAAAATCAAAAGTTTAAACTTTTTATAATGATTATAGCTTTAAATTGTTAATATTCGAAATTTGAGAACATGAGAATTAAATTCTTGTAACTATGTATTAATGCATGATTAAAACAATATTTGAAACAGGAATATTAGCCAGCAAACTCACTTCGCTCGTTTGTCTAGTACCTAGAATAGCAAAAGGTTGAAATCGCTTCGCCAATGTATTTTGAAATTAAACCAGTAGATTGATCTTCGAAATAATCTATTCGGATGAACAGTAGCATAGAGGAAAGATTGCATATAGTTATGCTATCTTTTTCTATGTCAGTAGATAGTAGAAATCTTGGAAAATACTTCATGATCTTCTCTTTATCCCCTATGCCAGTTAAGAAAGTATTTATTGAACATTTTAAACATGCAGGAACTGGCTTCATCTCCTAGACGCATGCTTAGAACCAATTAAAATTTTTCTTCAGGTATGTTCAGTCGATGTTTCTCTTGCATTTCCAATTATTATTATGAAAATTTATTCATGCATTGCAGTTTACTATATTTGTCAAAAAACAACTTAACAAGAAAAGCTCATGTTGTACAAATTGAGTTCAGCCAATATTTTGCACAATTGTTACGAGAAACCATCAAAATGATGCCCTGAATCGATAATATTGAGCAAGATGGTAAGACTACCTTAGACTACCACACATAGGCGATCGAAGTGAACCTTTCTTGCTTGAAGATCAGGAGGCAAGTCCCCTGATAGACCGTGTGAGACGAGCGTAGAGAGCTAGCAGGTCAGCTCTAAATAAATGTTACACCAAGAATAAACTCACTTTCAACTTTTTTCTCACTAAGAAATAGTCCTGCGGGCACCTCTGATACATTTCTGTACAAAATAATCATTTATTCACAGACTCTACCGTTTGAACATTAGTTTTCACACATTATTTATTATTATTATTGGAGTAATTAAGGCTATATACCCTAACTGATATTGAACGAAAAAAGAGCTGATGATAATAACAAATAAACATACAACATAACATAAATATCAATAACGTATAAAGCAATATGCTACTAGCTTAGTAACAATTATATTTGTTTGATACATTTCTGTAGAAAATTATTAATTCACAGACTCTGAAGTTTGAGCAGAGTTTTAACACATTATTTAGTTTTAACACATTATTGGAGTAATTACAGCTAAATACCCTAACTGATATAGAAAAAACACAAACTGATAATAACAAACATACAACATAACATATATTAATAACGCAGTATAGTATTGCTACTAGCTTGGTAACAATTATCTTTGTTCAGATGACATTTTTATAGAATTCATACATCGAAGATAATTTCTACCTCTTCCTCAATATTAATCATTGGACTTGACAAAATAATTGACGGATTCACTTTCTTGATCTTCACAAATATTTTACCTATACTAGATTTTCATACTAATGAACATACTTTTGTCAAGTCCAATGATTAATATTGAGGAAGAGGTAGAAATTATCAAATAATCATAAGATTATAAATACATTGATAATTGGATTAATAATTCACTGTTTGAGGCTATACACAATCACCATCCATTTTTGTTGGAATGAATTCTATTTGAATTCACTAAGATTTTACTACACAGTAGAATTCACTACAGTAAAATTTATACCACAGTATTTCTTAGTACAGTTATCACTACAAATTGATTTTTTTAGTTTGTTATAACAGTAAAAACAAATTTCAACAGTTGAAAAAGAAGGATTCAGGCCTGAGTTGGTTTTGATTAACAGTTTGAAATTGCTCATCGAGAGGATTTACGAAGAATTCAGTTCTTGAAATGTTTTTTATCTTAAAAATCTCTTTGTATCTCTGTAAAAATAAAGTATCTCTTCAAGTCGGAGTATTCTCGCACAAGAGTTGGAAATGAATACAATTTTTCTAAACTGAAAATTCTCATTTTGGAAGAGTTTCAAGCTTGGAGATTCGCTGAGGATACGTGTATTTAGACGATAGTTTCAATTTTGTTGATTTATTGAAGAAATGATGATGTTATACAATGGATTTTGTTATTAAAGCAAAATGATTATATTCATTTTAAATAGTTCATAATTCAAATCAAATTAATTGATAATTTTCATCTAGAGACCATAAATATACAGTATATTTTTGGGGAATATGTATAATAATATTGAAAGCAATAAATTTTTATATCACATGAACTCAGTGAAATTGAATTAAACTTCGATGTGCGGAAATTGTAATTTTTTAACGAGTTAGTAAGAGCTATTGTGTGCACATTGAAAAAAACACCACAAACTCATAGACTGTACAGCTGATAGATCAATCATAATAAAGTAATTTGATTAATTTTCAATTCTCACATATTTTTCATTGTTGGAAACATTAATGTTTAGCATCTTTGAATGAATTTTGGGGAAAACGAATCTTATTTCAAATCAACCAGAAAGAGATGATATTTATTTGATTTTTTGAGCAAGAATTTTCTTGTAGAGAAATTTAAAAAAAGATAAAAGTCAAAATTCAAGAATAGCTGTTTATCATGGTCTATCATGTGCAGTACCGTACTGATCATCCAGCAAAAAATCAAGTTTCAAACTAGCAATTTTAGTTTTAAAATAATATTCCAAGATTACAAATTTCATTTCACTGAGAGTTTTCTCTACAATAAATTTGATTCTATTATAGTTGTTTGCAAAACATCTGCTGATATAATATTGAATTTAAATGATATGGCACTTCATATTGACTATTCACAAGTGAATTTGAGCTAACTGAGGCCACACCAGATAACTAGTGGCCATCTAGTCTAGTGTGGTCAAAGTAGCTCCTTTCACAGAGCAGTGAATTATGAAGTGATATTAATGTATTCATGAAGATCTGTGGTACTTATCTAATCTTATAACTCAATTGCTTTTTTCAAAAAAAATCCATTTGTTTTCATCGTGTGTATGAACAATCCTCTCTTTCTGGCTCAATAGAGAAAAATAATTTTACATCAGTTATCCCTGAGAAACTTTGAAACCGCGATGACAATATTATTATCAATTACTTCCAACCTATTCAATTTTTGATGGAGCAATGAAGTTGAGTATTATAAACAATATTTCAAGAACCAACATAACTGAAATTGGTTCCAAAACTACCATGAGTGGAGGGAGACTATTATTTTTCCATCTCCAATTGGGTATAACTTATAAAGAGATTGAATTCTCATATATTATATTCCCATTACTGGTATAACTTAAGCGGTCTGCTGCTTCATCAGACTGGTCCCCACAAATTCTTCTTAGAGCTAAACTGTTGTACTTGAAACATCTGAAATAAAAATGCTGATAACTTTGAAATAATTATTTCAACAGATCATAGACTTTGATGTGCTCATCCATATCAGTGGCTTGTGAACAGTTGTGCTCAGTTGAGCGTTGGACTTCAAAGCGAACGATCGTTCTATCTATTAGCCGACTGTGTCCTGTCAAAGGTTTTATTTCGTTATCGAGTTAGACTGTGCCTTCTCCAACTAAATTTACTTTTGAAACAGTTTAAATAGTATTTTCTTCTTTCTCAAGTATTACTAATATTTCAATGAGTAGGTGCGGCAAGTGTGGGCTTCTCGTTAAGCATACAGAAAAGTCAAAATCAAGTGCGTAGTCGATGTGAAACATTTTCCATGGTAAATGACGTGTTAACGTAACTGAAACTGAGATCGAAACCTTGGATACTCGGTGATAGGTCCTGTGATTCAAGTTTCGTTTACAACGTAGTAACTCGGACTCTACACTGGTTAAACTAACATGAAGGAATCCCCCTAAGCAAACAATCACGCTTGAAGTTCTAAATAAATGCCTTGCGGCCTTAAAAGAGGGTCTCTTAAAACCACAGGCTCTTAAATCTAATGCACTTCGTGATGAAATCCTTGAAATCGTGTCATGAGAAACTGGACCAAAGTACAAAACTAATTGCCAAACAAGATGAAATAATAGCGTCCGAGCAGACTATCATTTAAAACTAGAGAGTGAAAACCAGTGCTTGAATAATCTATCTCAGATTTGTACATGAACTATCACCACCTAGAGCAGTATACTCGACGAAATACAGTTGAAATCCATGGTGTATCAATGTCACTTTGGCGCCATTCATGTCAGAATGGATCTCTCTGCCAAATAAAGCCAAAAGCGTGGATGAATAAAATGTAGAATGTCATTGAACGTAGAATACAGCTCGGATATTGTGTTCCACAGAAGAGGAGTGAGTAAGGGTAAGTAGTACTATTGGAATTTTTCCTAGTTCTCCACACTAATCAAGAACTAAGATGTTCCTATTTTCACATTTGAATCTTATTAATGAGAAAATTTAATTCAAATAAGAACATGTTCCCCGGAATAGGATGCAGCGGAGTAGGTAGGGGCACGTTTACTATTGGAATTCTTAAAGTTATCTCCAAACATTGAGAATTTTCTTAAATTATCTTATTAAATATCCTATTCCTCAAATTTGAATCTTCTTAAACAGAAAATTTATTCCAAGAAACATGCTCCCCAGAAGAGGATGCAGCGGAGTACTTTTGCCATTTTCCAACTTTTCCCCAAAAACAAAGAACCAAGATAGTCATATTCCTCAGATTTTAATAATGTCAAACGGAAAATTTATTTAAAAAATGTGTTCCTGGGTACTAATTAATGTTGGCATTTTTTCAAGTTTTCCACAATAATCAATAACCAAGATGTTACTTTTTCAGATTTGAACAGATAATATGAGGGGTCTAGAATCAAAACTCACAATATCCATTTTTTGACGAAATTGGGTAATAATTATTATTACTAACTGAAAATAATAATTACGAATAAAGGAGTCTTTTTTTGAATCCAAGCCACATAAAATACTAAGCCAAAAGAAAGCAAACAAAGTAGGCCTAGCCTAAAAGTTGCTATCTTTGGTTTTAGGTACAAGCCCAAGATAATGCCAGAGAAACCGACCTGTGGACACAACAGTCAGTCGTATCACAGTTCATTACTCAATATGTGTGATTTGAAAAACTTCCATTCGTTGTTTTACAAGAAACCGGAGAAGGAATACCAAGATCACTTTGTTTTGAAGTATGTTGAAATACTAAATGTCAAGAGGAGGCGTTCATCTCAAAAGAAAAATGAGGACGAAGCCTCAAAATACATAACACAAATATACAAATATCGTACAAATATTTTATATTGAATGGAAAGAAGGAGAAGGTATCTGTCTGTATGAATGCATTCATTGGTATCCTGGGCATTTCCAGATTCAGAATAAATAATAATACTGAAGCATTTCATGAACATATGGCTTTGTGACTGAGAAAAGAAGGTGATAAAGCTTTGAAGGCTATAGCATAAGTGCAAGTTATTGTAGATCTTTACACAGGAGTGGCGGCGTTTGTATCTTGGTAAAGAAAAACATTAAAGTTCAGAAACACTCATTCTTGAATCAATTCTCCACTGGAATGAATTTAGAAATCACTGCTGTAGATGACACAATTTTGCAAATCCTAACACCAAAGTTTTTATAGAATAGTAATTGCAGGTGAAAATGGCATAAATGTCCGAAACATGTTGTGATAAAATATTTCAAAAAAAGGGTACTGAGATTTTTATTTTCTTTATATTTAATTGCAGGTGATTTTAATGTTAATCTCCATGTGAAAAAACCCTTTAAAGCCCCGTTTCACCAACCTTGGTCAAGGAATTTGAACATGGTTAAAGTCTATCAGCTGATTAAATCAGAAATAATTCGTTCCACCAACATCAGTTACGTTTGACCACGGTCAATCCGATGGTTAAGTTTGACTGCCGCCGAACGGGCGATCAAATTATTTGAACCAAATTATTGGTTCGATCAATTTCCTTGCTTGTTTCTTTGTGGGTTATGTTTTTGACGCAATGAAAAATTTCAAAGTTTTTAGTGCGATTGATTTAGTTGTAGTAAGTTATTTATTAGGTTCGTTCTCGGAATCTTTTAATTGGTAAATTATTATAGTATAAAAAATTAAGGAGGATTTTGAAAAGGATTTGCTTTACTCTTCTATTACACAGTAGGCCTATGTTATTGAATCCTCACATCAACCAATGTATCTCATTAGAATTGGAATGTTCTTTTTTTCATTAAAAATTTTAAAAAATTGATGGTGATTTGTAGGCCTAAATCTCTTTATACGAGAGTATTCAATTCATATTTTAAATATTATTGTAACTACTATACTACTTATATTATTATTACTATTATTCTATTATTATTATGATTATAAATGTGTGACTATACAAAACGTCTATGCTAGGGGCGTATATAAGAAGGGAACCTAGGGGCCCGCCCCGAAATAATGAATATGAAGAAAAATCAGTATAGTAATTACAGAAAAAATACAGTAATCTGAATTTTTGACGGCATGACGGTAAAGTAAACCGGCATTCAGCGCAAATTACCCTCTGATTGATATTAAACTGACAGCAAAATTGATATTAAGTATCATGGGGTGCTACCATATTTACTATATTACAGCATTTAATTTGAATGTTCGTTTAATAATTAATTCATTAACATTTGAATAATTGCAATATCTCAGTAATTTTCATCCATCAAAATCAGATGTAGCCAATAGCAAGCCAGCAAACTTGTTGGTCAACTTCAGAAAAGTACAGCTACAAGAGTTGACCATGTTCAGATTTGACCGACGGAGTTTTGATCAATCCCGAGGTTGGTAGAATAGTTTTATGTTTGAACGAGTGATCAAATTTTGACTATGGTCTAATTGACCATGGCTAGGCTATATTTGATCAAGGTTGGTGAAACGGGGCATAAGTGATGCTTTCAGATACCTTTTTGCTGAAAACGAGCTGATAATAAAAGTTAGTGAATTTACCAGAGTCCAGAATCACAAGAGACTCTCAGACTATAATAGATAATATTATAACAAATATAGAGGATAGTTCTGTTGCAGTAGAAAATACTGAATTATCTGACCACACTTTTCAATCTATTGAAATTCGGGGTGATCATTTTGTATCTCCGGATAAGAGAGTTATCTCAAAAAAATTGAGAGATGTAAATGATTGTAACCTGGTTTGTCTAAATATGCATTTATCAAAACAAAGTGGCAGGATGTTTATAATGGAAATGATCTCAATAAAAAGTATTCAGATTTTGTACAAACTCTGAATTACCTTTATCATGTTTGTTGTCCAATTAAAAAAGTTATGATAAGTGGAGGAAATATCAAGAATAAATGGATTAATGATGAGCTCTTGCAGTTGGGAGATAATGTACGTACTAGCTGCCTCTAGACGTTTCACACCAAGTAGAGACCATGCACATCTACAAGAGTATATAAGATTGAAGAAGTTTTATGCGAATGAAATTGGAATGGATAAGCGTAAATTTACGAGCTGCCTCTAGACGTTTCACACAAAGTAGAGACCATGCACATCTACAAGAGTATATAAGATTGAAGAAGTTTTATGCAAATGAAATTGGAATGGATAAGCGTAAATTTACAGTAGATTTACGGGAGTCCAACAATTTGAATCTTTCTGTCTGGAGGGTGATAAATGAAGAGAGGGGTATGTTGAAACTGAGGAATGAGAACTGTTATATAAACGAAGTTGTAACAGAAGAGGGAACGGTGCAGAAGAGAGAACACTGAAAATGAGGTACCTCAATAATTCTAAGATTTTTTTACTACAATAACTAAACCATATTAGGCAAGTCTTTATGCAAACAGCATGAGTTCCAATATTCAGTTTTATTTAATTGTGAAAATAATTTTTTCAAGATTTGAGGTCAATGAAATAGCTACATATTTTGTCTTATCTTGTGAAACCAAAAACAGAGCTGGATCTGTGCTTTTTGACCAACTAGAGAATCTTAGTCAGTGGAAGGTATGTTTCTTGACAAATTTAAAAATTCAGGTCATAAGATAATAGACTGAATGTTTTTCTTTTCTTCAATGTTGTTTCCATCACGAACTGCTTATTATCAAATAACTTTTTTGCTATCAATCAGTTTTTAATAATCAACTTTTTTGCTAGTCGTTCTTTTTAATAGCAAAAAAGTATTTCTTTTTTTTAGAAAAAAGGAAGATTGAAATGGCAAGTGCAGATGGTCAGGCGAAAAAGAGACAAATGGTTAAGTGAGTAGTACCAAAATAATTTGATTACAGAACCAACAATATTGCAAGAGATTATCCCGACTCTTGTACCTCTTCTCATGCTCAGATCATATTCTAGCCTTTATATTTTTTATTCTCATGAGATACTGTATATGTATGGTTCATGTTCTAGAAAATTTAAGGCTCTTATTAATGGTCACAATTTTCCAATAAGAATTTATGATCCACCGTTTTGTAAATGTTTTTTGAGATGATATACGATATAATATTTGGAGAAGATTTTAAATTATTTCATGTGGGGTGTTTTTTAATAATAATAATAATAATAATTTGTTTTATTGACCAATAAATACATTTGTACAGTACATTTCAGGCCTCGTCAAAAGTTCAAGATTACATGATGTAAGTCACTAGCATAAATACATTTTTCGTCAACATCTTATTCTTAATAAAACTTGAATGAACATTTTCAATAACATCAGTAGGTATAGCAAAATATTTCGAAACATTACATTTACACAGCATATAGATAAATAGCAATTCGTAATATATTAAAAGAGAAACACAAAGACTAACACTACAACTAGTACTACTATATAAAGTCATAACATAGTAATCACAATACTATTCTTACAATGTAAGTTACATTTTTATTCTAAGTAGAAAACGTTATATGCTATCAATTAAAAACTCTTCAGTAGAGTAGTAAGCCTTTTCTTTTAGCATTTGTGAAATGGCAACTTTAAATTTTTCTTGAGGCAGGTTCTTAACTTCAATTGGTAGTTTATTGTAAAATAACAACTGTAAATAGGGGTAGCTTTTCATGCTCTTACTCAATCTGAGATTTGGTTTCATAATTTTTTCCCTATTCCTAGTATTGTAAGCATGATATTCATTATGTTTGTGAAAGTTGTTAGAATTCTTCTTTACACTCTTATCAAATTGGAATATATATATAGAGATGGCAGAGTCAGAATACCCAGTTTGATGAAGTGAGGCTTGCAAGTTTCTCTTGGGGAAAGGTTCAAAATAGCTCTAACTGCCCTTTTCTGCCATATGAAAACTTTTTTATGTGTTGGGCGATTGCCCCACATTCTTATCCCATAACTAAGATGAGAATGGAAAAGTCGGTGATAGGTCATCAACAATACTTGCAGATTAACAGAACTATTTAATCTCTTGAGGAGGTATGTTACCCTTGAAAGTTTTTTACAGAGACTATTCACATGTTCCTCCCAACAGAGTTTACCATCCAATATTACACCTAGTAATTTGACAGGCTTAAGATTATTGTGGTTCAGAGTATGCCCTAATGTAAATGTTATTTTCTCTGTTTTCTGCTCATTTAATTCTAGGTCATTAGATAAATACCATGATTTTGCCTGATTCAAGGAAATGTCAAGTTTATCCTGAAGTTTTTCGATTTCAGCATCTGATTGGATTATTGAGGTGTCATCAGCATACAATACAGAAAGACCTGGTATATTGAAACTGAAATCATTTACGAAAACCAGAAAAAGGAAGGCCCAAGGACCGATCCTTGAGGTACACCTGTATTTATGTTCAATACATCAGAGCATTTACCTGCACACTTTACCATTTGTTTTCTGCCAACCAAATAACCTTTCAATAGCTTTAACTCTCTATCTACTATACCATAATGTTCCAGTTGTTTGAAGAGAATCACATGTGAAACTCTCTCAAATGCTCTGCTAAGGTCTAATAGGGTTGCCCCTACTGCACATTTATTTTCAAAACATTGATGTACAAAGTCTACAATTTTCTCAACAGCGTCTATTGTAGAGTGACCTGGTCTAAAGCCATATTGATGGGGATATAATAAGCCATTGAAAATGAAATATTCATAGAGTTGCATTAGCAGACAAAATTCTATTATTTTACTGATGATAGGGACAAGAGCAATTGGTCTGTAATTTTCAGGATTTTTTGGATCTCCTTTTTTCAAAACAGGTGTAACACTGGACACTTTCAAACAATCCGGAAAGTAGCCCATGACAATAATAAAATTTATAATATATGTTAGAGGAAGCAAGGTTGAGTCAATTATTTCTTTGATCAAGTAATTAGACATTCCAAACACATCCTCACTACGAGAATTACTCATTCTATTAACAATGGATTTAACGGTTAACTTATCAATTGTCTTAAGTTTAAAATTGTGTGAAGGCTTTGGAGCATTAATCAGAAAATTTTGAAATGACGTATCAATTTGGTCCTGTCTATCATCCAACCTTCTGGTTGGTACATTAACAAAGAGCTCATTCAATACATTTGGAGAGATTGGTATTGGTTTTTTACAAGCAGGCATGAGATTAGATTCTCTCTTGACTATTGACCAAGCAGCCTTACACCTATTATTAGCATTTGCAATAAATTCACTATTTACCTTTATTTTCGCTTGTTTCAACTTGAATCGGTAGTGCTTTCTTATATTTTTATAGACTTCTTTATCATATTCACTAAGTGTATTCTTGAATCTACTGTAAGAAATCAATAATAGAATGTGTAATTTTTCCAGTTCAGGTGAGAGCCATTTTGAAGAGGATTGTTTTTTACTTTTATTTTTCACCAAAACTCTAGGGCAGGAGCGATTTAAGGATTCAACTATGATATTTAAGAAACTATTAACTGCCATATCAACATTATTGTCAGTTTTATAAATTTTCTCCCAACAAATATTTATAAGAGACTTTCTCAAATGTAGCAATCTTTTCTTGGTAAGAAGTCTTATAGTCATGTCTCTCTTTAATTTATTACATTCATTAGAGATTTTTGAAGATGACTTTCTTTCTAGATCAAACGAAACACAAACACCAGAATGGTCAGATATTAAACCTTGTTCTAAAAGCGTTACTTTAAAATAATCCGCAGATATATTTGTAATTACATTATCAAGACATGACTCATACCTAGTTGGAGAGTAATTCGTACAGTAAAGGTTGAAAGATCTCAATAAATTCAAAAATTCTTGTGTGTCTGGTTCAAAATTTTTAAGAATGTCTACGT
>NC_052504.1:101241245-101272767 GCF_014356525.2 Nilaparvata lugens
GACATTGATACACCATGGATTTCAACTGTATTTCGTCGAGTATACTGCTCTAGGTGGTGATAGTTCATGTACAAATCTGAGATAGATTATTCAAGCACTGGTTTTCACTCTCTAGTTTTAAATGATAGTCTGCTCGGACGCTATTATTTCATCTTGTTTGGCAATTAGTTTTGTACTTTGGTCCAGTTTCTCATCACACGATTTCATGGACGCTCTGATTTCATCGCGAAGTGCATTAGATTTAAGAGCCTGTGATTTTAAGAGACCCTCTTTTAAGACTGCAAGGCATTTATTTAGAACTTCAAGCGTGATCGTTTGCTTAGGAGAATATTCATTTATGTTAGTTAAACCAGTGTAGAGTCCGAGTTACTACGTTGTAAACGAAACTTGAATCACAGGACTCATCCCCGAGTATTCAAGGTTTCGATCTCAGTTTCAGTTACGTTAACACGTCATAAATCAATTCATTTTAAATAGTTCATAATTCAAATCAAATTAATTGATAATTTTCATCTAGAGACCATAAATATACAGTATATTTTTGGGGAATATGTATAATATTGATAGCAATACATTTTATATCACATGAACTCAGTGAAATTGAATTAAACTTCGATGTGCGGAAATTGTAATTTTTTAACGAGTTAGTAAGAGCTATTGTGTGCACATTAAAAAAAACACCACAAACTCATAGACTGTACAGCTGATTAGGAGATCAATCATAATAAAGTAATTGGATTAACTGTTTCAAAAGTAAATTTAGTTGGAGAAGGCACAGTCTAACTCGATAACGAAATAAAACCTTTGACAGGACACAGTCGGCTAATAGATAGAACGATCGTTCGCTTTGAAGTCCAACGCTCAACTGAGCACAACTGTTCACAAGCCACTGATATGGATGAGCACATCAAAGTCTATGATCTGTTGAAATAATTATTTCAAAGTTATCAGCATTTTTATTTCAAATGTTTCAAGTACAACAGTTTAGCTCTAAGAAGAATTTGTGGGGACCAGTCTGATGAAGCAGCAGACCGCTTAAGTTATACCAGTAATGGGAATATAATATATGAGAATTCAATCTCTTTATAAGTTATACCCAATTGGAGATGGAAAAATAATAGTCTCCCTCCACTCATGGTAGTTTTGGAACCAATTTTAGTTATGTTGGTTCTTGAAATATTGTTTATAATACTCAACTTCATTGCTCCATCAAAAATAGAATAGGTTGGAAGTAATTGATAATAATATTGTCATTACGGTTTTAAAGTTTCTCAGGGATAACTGATGTAAAATTATTTTTCTCTATTGAGCCAGAAAGAGAGGATTGTTCATACACACGATGAAAACAAATGGATTTTTTTTGAAAAAAGCAATTGAGTTATAAGATTAGATAAGTACCACAGATCTTCATGAATACATTAATATCACTTCATAATTCACTGCTCTGTGAAAGGGTAGCTACTTTGACCACACTAGACTAGATGGCCACTAGTTATCTGGTGTGGCCTCAGTTAGCTCAAATTCACTTGTGAATAGTCAATATGAAGTGCCATATCATTTAAATTCAATATTATATCAGCAGATGTTTTGCAAACAACTATAATAGAATCAAATTTATTGTAGAGAAAACTCTCAGTGAAATGAAATTTGTAATCTTGGAATATTATTTTAAAACTAAAATTGCTAGTTTGAAACTTGATTTTTTGCTGGATGATCAGTACGGTACTGCACATGATAGACCATGATAAACAGCTATTCTTGAATTTTGACTTTTATCTTTTTTTAAATTTCTCTACAAGAAAATTCTTGCTCAAAAAATCAAATAAATATCATCTCTTTCTGGTTGATTTGAAATAAGATTCGTTTTCCCCAAAATTCATTCAAAGATGCTAAACATTAATGTTTCCAACAATGAAAAATATGTGAGAATTGAAAATTAATCAAATTACTTTATTATGATTGATCTATCAGCTGTACAGTCTATGAGTTTGTGGTGTTTTTTTCAATGTGCACACAATAGCTCTTACTAACTCGTTAAAAAATTACAATTTCCGCACATCGAAGTTTAATTCAATTTCACTGAGTTCATGTGATATAAAAATTTATTGCTTTCAATATTATTATACATATTCCCCAAAAATATACTGTATATTTATGGTCTCTAGATGAAAATTATCAATTAATTTGATTTGAATTATGAACTATTTAAAATGAATATAATCATTTTGCTTTAATAACAAAATCCATTGTATAACATCATCATTTCTTCAATAAATCAACAAAATTGAAACTATCGTCTAAATACACGTATCCTCAGCGAATCTCCAAGCTTGAAACTCTTCCAAAATGAGAATTTTCAGTTTAGAAAAATTGTATTCATTTCCAACTCTTGTGCGAGAATACTCCGACTTGAAGAGATACTTTATTTTTACAGAGATACAAAGAGATTTTTAAGATAAAAAACATTTCAAGAACTGAATTCTTCGTAAATCCTCTCGATGAGCAATTTCAAACTGTTAATCAAAACCAACTCAGGCCTGAATCCTTCTTTTTCAACTGTTGAAATTTGTTTTTACTGTTATAACAAACTAAAAAAATCAATTTGTAGTGATAACTGTACTAAGAAATACTGTGGTATAAATTTTACTGTAGTGAATTCTACTGTGTAGTAAAATCTTAGTGAATTCAAATAGAATTCATTCCAACAAAAATGGATGGTGATTGTGTATAGCCTCAAACAGTGAATTATTAATCCAATTATCAATGTATTTATAATCTTATGATTATTTGATAATTTCTACCTCTTCCTCAATATTAATCATTGGACTTGACAAAAGTATGTTCATTAGTATGAAAATCTAGTATAGGTAAAATATTTGTGAAGATCAAGAAAGTGAATCCGTCAATTATTTTGTCAAGTCCAATGATTAATATTGAGGAAGAGGTAGAAATTATCTTCGATTATGAATTCTATAAAAATGTCATCTGAACAAAGATAATTGTTACCAAGCTAGTAGCAATACTATACTGCGTTATTAATATATGTTATGTTGTATGTTTGTTATTATCAGTTTGTGTTTTTTCTATATCAGTTAGGGTATTTAGCTGTAATTACTCCAATAATGTGTCAAAACTAAATAATGTGTTAAAACTCTGCTCAAACTTCAGAGTCTGTGAATTAATAATTTTCTACAGAAATGTATCAAACAAATATAATTGTTACTAAGCTAGTAGCATATTGCTTTATACGTTATTGATATTTATGTTATGTTGTATGTTTATTTGTTATTATCATCAGCTCTTTTTTCGTTCAATATCAGTTAGGGTATATAGCCTTAATTACTCCAATAATAATAATAAATAATGTGTGAAAACTAATGTTCAAACGGTAGAGTCTGTGAATAAATGATTATTTTGTACAGAAATGTATCAGAGGTGCCCGCAGGACTATTTCTTAGTGAGAAAAAAGTTGAAAGTGAGTTTATTCTTGGTGTAACATTTATTTAGAGCTGACCTGCTAGCTCTCTACGCTCGTCTCACACGGTCTATCAGGGGACTTGCCTCCTGATCTTCAAGCAAGAAAGGTTCACTTCGATCGCCTATGTGTGGTAGTCTAAGGTAGTCTTACCATCTTGCTCAATATTATCGATTCAGGGCATCATTTTGATGGTTTCTCGTAACAATTGTGCAAAATATTGGCTGAACTCAATTTGTACAACATGAGCTTTTCTTGTTAAGTTGTTTTTTGACAAATATAGTAAACTGCAATGCATGAATAAATTTTCATAATAATAATTGGAAATGCAAGAGAAACATCGACTGAACATACCTGAAGAAAAATTTTAATTGGTTCTAAGCATGCGTCTAGGAGATGAAGCCAGTTCCTGCATGTTTAAAATGTTCAATAAATACTTTCTTAACTGGCATAGGGGATAAAGAGAAGATCATGAAGTATTTTCCAAGATTTCTACTATCTACTGACATAGAAAAAGATAGCATAACTATATGCAATCTTTCCTCTATGCTACTGTTCATCCGAATAGATTATTTCGAAGATCAATCTACTGGTTTAATTTCAAAATACATTGGCGAAGCGATTTCAACCTTTTGCTATTCTAGGTACTAGACAAACGAGCGAAGTGAGTTTGCTGGCTAATATTCCTGTTTCAAATATTGTTTTAATCATGCATTAATACATAGTTACAAGAATTTAATTCTCATGTTCTCAAATTTCGAATATTAACAATTTAAAGCTATAATCATTATAAAAAGTTTAAACTTTTGATTTTTCATCAATTCCACGCCCAATTAATAGAAACTATGGAAAATATACAAAATTATTATGATCTCATTGTTGATCATGGAGCTAATAATGGAGAACGATACAATATGAGAACGTTCCATTATTGTGGGTGATTTGACTCTGCAAAATAACAAAATTTGCTAATAGCAAAGTTTGTTCAGTCCACCCTTTTTGTGAGATAGGAAAATTTTCCTCAAAAATAAAATTGAATTAATCCTTAGACATGGAAGCTGGAATCTCCGTGAAGAATGATGCCTGCGGGCACCTCTGAAATGTATGTTGCATTGAATCGAATGGTATAAACAATCTAAATTCTTGTTTCTTGAATTATGTAGAATATATTCAACTTATCTGTACATACAAAATGAGAATGTGTCTATACATGTTTATGTAAACTGAATAGCCTATTGTGTCCACACTTGAATTGTGTCCTAATTCTTATGCGCTGCCAATTATGCAATATCTAAATTAGAATAATTATGATATTCTATTTTTCATTATTATTGTGTCTGGATACAAAATTTCCATGTTTTTTTTAATTCATAGAAACTTACTCAGATCCTCTTCCTAAACATTGAAATTTTTTTATAGAAAAATACTGTCTTTTTTATGTATGAGTTTACTAATTTTTTTATTATGAAATCAAATGCTAATTTGTTATTATTATAAATTAGAATTTATGAAATAAATGTTATTACTAGATTAGTGCTCTATGTAAAACGATGTTTATTTTTTCACAAATGAGATATCAATCAATCAATCATTCTATTCAACACCGAATACATAAAATAATTCAAAATACAAAAAATCACAATCAAAAATAAGTTTAGAATATAATACAAAAACAGGTTTCATGGTGGGGTATGCTGAAAAGGAGGAAAAATACCTAGCCAACTATGGTTTCCCATGTAATAGGCAGGTAGAGGGTATAAAAGTAAGTAAGAAACCAATACAACAGTATTAGTCCAGGCAATGAATGCTCAAATAAAGGCATAGAGGGAGAAGTTTGGAACTCAATTTTCAACTCCACAGCTCTTTTAAGTATAGTAAGAGGATTAAAATATCAAAAGTCCTCACCCCTACCCCCTGTGCTAAAGGGGTGGGAGTGGTTTGAAAGTACCATTTTTCAACTTATTACTAAGTTGCATTTTCAACTTATTACTTACATGCTTATATCTTAGAAACAATGTCTTTTATTGACATGATCAACCGCATAAAAATGAAGCTTAATAAATTTCCTACAAGTTTTGTTCAGTAGATGTTTTCGATAAATCTGATACTTTTCGAGATATGTATGTTCTAAAGTGAAGCATTTTCGAAAACTCAGTTTTTCTTCCATTTTTTCGCTCTTTCAAGTCTTATAACTTTTCAACAATTGATGAAACAAGAATGTGCTGGTTACGAGATTGTAGAGCATTGAATTATCTTTCATTTCATGTATAATTCGACTATTTCACGCATTCCCATACGACTGTTGCAGCAGTTTTACTATTCCTCCTAGTAGGTGGTGGGGGTTGGTGGATGTGTTGGTAGGGCGGTAATTTTGAATTTCGGATTATTTTGTCAGAGTGTGTGGGAGGAGAGTAAGACAGAGTGAATTCCTACAGTCTGATGATGACCAACAACAGGTCGAAACGATCGTCACTACCAATGGTTTTTAAAATTTAAAGTTTTAATCTTATAGTGAAAAAGTATGGATATGCAACAGAGTAATCGTTATTGTGTTTGATTTTTTTTTTAATTTTCATAGTTTCCTTTTCAGCATCACGGGTGTCCCAAAAAGAATGGTCGGGTTAGGAGTGACTAATTATTAATTATTTCCGTCATAGTAAAACCTGTGTTATTTAACATTTATGAGTTTATTGGATTGCACAATTATTTATGAAAACGTCATCATTAACAGGAGTGGGCTGTAAAGAGCTGTGAACAAGGCCCAAAGCTGAATTAGATATTTTAAAGAATTGAAATACTTCAAATTAGTTAATTCGTGGGATAAGTTACTTCGAAGCACTGACAATCGTACTTTACCTGGTTTGACCGCTGTATGGACTGCATTCAGATCTGAAAGATTGGTAAAAATTATTTGAACTACTGAACGTCTTCATGCGATAGTCAATCCAGAAACCAGAATCATTGCTTCAAATATATAATAAATTTTATCAATATTATTTAAACATTCGAAATTGATCAGAAATAATTTAATATGACATAAAAAATGTGTATGATGATAGAAATTACCCCAGTGTGCTAGTCAGTCTTCAAAATTTGATGAAACTTCAACTCTAATTGTCTATTGGATTCAATAGACCATTAGATTTGTTTGAACCGGGCATTTGTATTCTATATCTCTCTTCAATCCTTGATCTATAATCACGTCAGTTGAATATCTCCAACCCTTTCAAAGGACTCTCATTTAGGAAAAGGCTTAAACATACTCAAACGAGCAGAGAACAGTTGTGTGGTACGGTTAAGCTTATGCTTGTATGAAGATTAAACTAAACCTTCTATGGGTAATGTACTAGGTACTAGTGGTCTACTCTTGTACATAATAATGCACTTGTTCTAGTATATTTTCTCACCATCTAGTACACTAGTATATTTAATTTTTGCCCGAATTCCCCTGTAATGTGTATTATTTGATTATTCAAAAGGGAAAATTAATCCATTGAGCTTTGAAATCAAAAGTAAGGCTATTCTAATCCATTTCATTCATATATTTCTATGAAATATGGTTACCTTATTGCAAGTTTTTCTTCAGCAGATATTGCATTCCTCCAATAAATTAGTGACTTGTTTTTCCAAATCAGGCTTCACTCTCGTCAAAATAATCAAAGGTTGAAGTTGACATTCGCATGTAGGTACTCAAAAATTGGAAAACTAAAAATGCTTTTTTAACACATTGAACAGATGGTGATATTCACCAGATAGTCGACGATCTAAGTTTATTTCATTAACCCACTCTGTAATAGCAGGCTTAGCTAATATCCAAGGTGGTACTATAATTATTCTCACAAACTAAGCAAAACTTAGACAACACCATTTTCTAGGTCCTTGACGCTTGACGCTCAGACGCTTCCTGTGTGTATCATGAACGCTCTGATCATGCTACGCCACGCTCCCCTTTCAGTGTAGCCTATTTGTACCTTAAGAAATCTTTAATGTACAGGATCTGTTTTTGTGAATCTTCACAATCTCAGTGTTTTAACTCCTATTTCTACAAAGCTTTCCTTATTCGAATGAAGCAGAATAATTGAATATTCAAAACATCCTTTTATTTCCTTAGCTCTACATCACTGGGTGGGCTTTGGTTTCCTCCACAACATTCCTCCAAGCCTCTCTGTCATCAATCAATCTTCTCCATCCTCTATAACCCATCTTTACCAAATCATCTGTAACCTCATCCTCCCATCCCATTCTTGGTCTGTCCCTTTTTCTTCTTGAGGAAAATTTGGACTATTTTGGACTTAATTTTTGGAATTCTGGTCTCATTCATCCTGAGAACATGCCCAAACCATCTCAGCCTCTGTGCCTCTGTAGAGTATACTATACTACAGCCTCTTATTAATGTATAGAGTTCAGCATTGGTTCTCCTTCTCCACTCTTCTCCTTCTTTAACGGGACCATAAATTTTTCGTTCAAATACACTCAAGTTGTGATTGTCGTCCTTAGTCAAAGTCCACGACTCAGAGTCATATGTAACTACAGGTGTTATAAGGGATTCATATATTTTGAGTTTGGTGATTCTACTGATGAGCTTGTTTTTTAGAAGCTTCATGTTGCTGTGATATGCTCTATTTCCTGAAAATATTCTGTGCTTTATAGTGGTACTCATCATATTTTGATTATTCAATTCGATACCTAGGTAACTTAAATTTTCAACTCCCTCAAACAATCTATCATAATCCTGAGACTCTGTGGAACTCTTCGCGCTTAACGTTTTGATATTTTTTGGTTTTTGTTTCATTGACTATGAGGTCAACTTCTCCTGCCTCTCTTTAAAGCACTTTGAACCTGGAGAACATGTTTTCTTCTGGCAATTGAGGCTACATCATCGGCATAAGCACGTACTTGATACATTTTTTATGAAAAACGTTGCCTCTCTTGACAATGACGTCAATCACACTATGTAATGCAACATTGAATAGTAGTGCAGACAGTCCTTCACCTTGCTTTACTCCAGTATTGAATTCAAAAGTTCTAATTTTTTCAGAACCAGCTTTTACCATGGCCATAGTCTTGCTCATTGACATTTTGGCAAGCCTGATCAACTTCTTCATTTAGCCGTACTGCTTCAGTGCTTTCCATAACTCACCCATCACTATACTATTGATAGTCCGGGCGCAAATTTCTTTTCGTGATCATTTTTGAGTAACAGCCGTGGAAGATGTCTCAATTTCTTTGTTAGGTCTAGCATAATAAGGATCGTGATAAGACGAAATCACAGGCAAACACCTCGGAAACAAGATGGTAACCAAAATTTTCAGGGTTTTGCTATATCCTTTGTATTCCAATAATCTCACTCTAACTCAATATTAAGTGCCCATGTTATTTACCACAACTATAAAAGGTAGTGCAGTTGCTTGTCTTATTTTTAATTTTTTTTTTCATTTTTTTATGTCACTTGGAATGCTTTTTATTTTTGCCAGTGAGCTATCTCTCCCATTCATAATGAGACTAATAAAATGTAACTTTGTTGTAGTTGAGACACTGTGCTACTTGTAAATATTTGAAAAAAACACTTACTTTTCTTGGAGTAATGAGGAATGCATTCCACTCCTGAAGCCTGACACCAAGGGGGCTTGCTCTTATGGGTTGCACTGTGTGGCCAAAATGTGGGAAATAAGTTGAGTTGATCATTTAATAAGTTGGATTTGTCATTTCTGAGGTGTTTAAAAATTCCGTATTGTAATAGAGTCTCTGGCTTTTTTGAAGAAAGTGTAGGATTTCAATATCTGTTTGTATGTTTTTGTGAGTGTGTCCTGTGGCTATTAAATGTTCTGCATATGTGGATTCTGTATTCGAATTTACTGCTTTTATGTGCTCATTGTACCTTATTTGGAAGCTACGGCCGGTCTGTCCAATATAGAATTTTGGGCATGTATTACATTTTAGTTTATAAATTCCTGTTTTTTTTTTTTAATTGTGAGCTGTCTATTTTTCGTGTTTATAGTTGGGTTTTCAAGCTGTTGTTGGTTAAATGCGATTTTGTAGCCTGATTTTTTGAATATGTTCGCTATGGATTGTGATTTTTGATTTAAATAGGTAAGTGTGACTTATTTGTTGGGATTTGGGGTTTCTGTTTCTTGTTTTTCATTTTATGTAGTATTTTGTCTATTTCATTGGATGAGTAGCCATTGTTTTGTGCCAGATATTTTATAGTGTTTAATTCTGTCTGGTAATCTCCTTTTGTAAGTAGAATGCTTATCAGTCTATGAATTATGGAGTTAAGGCTGTGCAAAGGCTAAAATTAATCTTTATACTGGTGATATTTTTCAAATTTTTTCGATTTGTATACTATCAAGCTATCAAAATGAAAAAGTTCTCTCAGGAAAACATTTTTATCTATCATTACTCTTTGAGATATGAGCGTCTAAAGTTTACATTTTTTAAACAACAAGAACAATCCACCAGAACACACCAGAGAGCTAATAGAAATATTAAAAATCATAACATCACAAAATTACTTCACTCATGATCAGATTCCCTTGTTGCAGATTCCCTTCTCAAGTTGCTGATTCCCTTACTCCTCACAGTTGCGTCGAGTCTCCCTTTCCCTTTAAATCATACGAGCTCTAGCCTCATTCTGGGTACGCACCACTTTCATACTCTGACACACCCACAACCTGTCAGGAGTGAACAGCGACTATCTCATCCAGCGACACTGTATGCCAGCGACAGGGAAAGACTTTTGTGAAAGAGTCTCGAATTGGCGTGTGAGTTAGGCGCCAAAACTTAGTCATTAACTGCACTCATTAACTATATCTATAATAAAGTAAAGAGCTGGCTTATACACCTATGGGATAGGAAAATCATGTTTGACGCATCATCACGTCTGAACTACTGGACTAATTAATTTGAAATTTTGCATAATTATGGATTCTTAATTAACCAAGGATTGTTATGGGCCTATTTTCAATTCTTCAAAATTTCATTACGTCAGGTTTTCAGTTTGTCAAGTTTTAAAATAAATCCTTGCGGAGCAAGGTAACAACATAGTACCCTACTAGGCCAGTCAATATAGACATAGAAAATGGGGTGTGCTTGCAATTTATATTGTAGTTCTAATTTCTTAATATATTATTTGGGTACATAAGAGAAGTCCAGAACCAATTTTGAGTTTTCAGCTATTTCTGCCAAATCTCGTAATCGGACAGAGAAATTTGCTTCTGTCTTTTTTTTAGATCATAAAATTCTGAATAAAATGAGATTATTCAGGATTCTCTATCTCCAATGAGTACTGAGTTATGATCTTTCAAAAATGAGTAAAATTTGAAGGAAAAATCAATTTTCAATGTTAACATTAAAGCGGGATGCACACCAGAGAAACGCGTCTCGTGAAAAAAGTTTCAGGGAACGTGAAACGAAAGTTGCTCGCTATCGACTGATAAGATTAAGCAGGGAACGTTTCTTTTGTATGCATGCGCGAGTGAAACGGATTGCATGAAAAATGTTTCATGAAAAGGGGCTTCACAAAATGCGTTTTCCGGTGTGCATCCCGCCTTAGATTACAGTAACTATATTACCCACAGTATGGCCATTGACAGTCACGCTTCTGATTGGTTAGCCCGGTCACATGGTACAAATCCGCCATTAAGATTCCAAACAAACTTTTAAATCCTATCTTATAGCATTAGAAATTTGGAACCTATCACTTCGTTTACTGATTCTAAACATATTTTGAACTCACGATGAGTTTGATATAACATTTTCGAAGGGAAATTGATTAGACTTCAATATAGGCAATAAAGAAAATTTTAAAATCACTAATAAAGCTTGAAACATTGATTTCTCTTCCTTTGGACTCATCGCAGACCACTTCTAGAGCTTTTGCGGACAAGTTATTGGGAACCAGTGATCTAGATAAATATGCAGAAAGATAAATTTCAATTTCATTGTATTTCCTCATCCAATTTATTGGATCGAACTTCAAATAATTCAATTTCAAAATACTTTTTGCGGCTAAATTAAATATAACATTTTATGACATTTTTAACCGTGATTAAGTGCTGATTAAGTAAATCTTGACTTCTATTATTGATTCTCTTCAGTACTGAGTACCCTACCCAAAACATGTTCAATAATTGGTCAATAGTTATTGATATAATATGGATTTACAGTTGCATTACCACGAGCTTAAGATTTGAAATATCACTAAATGAGAGTAATAATGGTATAATAATGGGCTATGTGTTTTCTTTTTCAATTGCTTACATGTTTATTAAAATCATTAAGTAGAACTATTGGCTTTTCCACAGTTTATATCAAATGTTGTGTTCACAATATTTTCGTCAGACTTATTGGCTGTCAACTAATAAACAAAATATTTGAATGTTATGGAATCTATTGAGATGAGAATTCCATCATATTTCTACAGACAGATATGAGAACTTCATTATTTTTTGTCAATGGAACAAAATTCATCACAATATCATGACATATTTCAAAAGTTTTTTGGAGATTCAGGTTTCAGGTTATGTTACCTACCGTTCATTTTTACTCTCTATTATCTACGAATCATTATTTCAAGTTCCAAAACTATATTGGGAATATAGAAAAAACATTAAAGAAATTATATCGAAGTTAATAATCACAAAAATATGCTTTAATAAGTAAAGGCAAGCGATTTTACTCATGATCGCCTGTAAGCTCCATTGTAAAATTCAAATATTTGGAATCTTCATGGCGGCGGCGGGAAAAAAAAAATTCCAATGGCCATACTGTGGGTAATATAGTTACTGTACCTATTTACGTGTAGATTTATAATTCAAAATCCCTCTGGGCATATGTTTGTGCTCTACAATTTGAGATCAAGGAGAGCGCTCTATCTCAAATACGGGAGATTCCCAGGTACACCTGACAACAATGCTCCTTGTATTGTGAGAAACACCTAATTTTCATCTTCGACCCTCATCACCAACTACATTGTCCTTACATTGTGTCACGTTATTCTTTATATTTAAATAACGATTAGCCTCCTGCTTGGCATCAGTCGGTAGAGCCCAGGTATGAGCTTCCCCTATAATTCTTGTAATTCATTGAAAATAATAAATATATATTATATATATATATATATCTATATATATATATATATATATATATATATATATGGTACTTATCCTATAGTGTTGAGGAATTAAAATAAATTGCACACCATAAACAATTTGATACATATATTAACAAATATTGCAAAAAATAGATCAAGGCAAAAAATATAAAGAGCGATAAAAATATATATATAAAAATAGAACAATAATTGAAATCAGTAAAATATCACAGGCTAAACATTATACTCTAAATTTATAGCACGAAACGTTACCATGTGCTTTTATCTTTTAATCATATGCATCCTTTTGTATGTAGTTGCGATATAAGCCTGCTAATACTTGTCGACTTGGACAATTCTATTAAAAATAGGTTCCTTAAGATCAACTTGATAAATTGGCAACTAATAATCCAAATATATATATTAAAATTCTCTAGTATCTAGTAGATTTCTTTGTAATGAATATATATTTATCTCAGGGTGCAAGATTCGGCACCTGATGGAATAAGTAGAGCAATTCATCTAGTGAATCAGAGCTACAGCAAACTATCGCAAATTATATTGCAAAAATTAAAGATCATATGAATATGTTTTAATAGCCTAGATTTTATACTTCTCTGATTTATTAGAATTTTCTGAAATGTCTGGTTATCATCCTCTAATAAAATACCTTTAATACTATATTTACTTGCGCAAGTATTTTTTATTAAATTCTTAATTTATAAGAAAACCCTTTCGACGAGCTAGCTTTGATTATTAGATAAATTCGAAGCACTAAGGGCGCCCATCACTAATTCAATTTTCTCACTCACCTGTCTAAATCTTCTTATGAGCCGCTGATGTCGATCCAACTCCTGGTGGTCCTGGACTATGGTAGCCGGAATCGTCTCTTCCAAGGGGTTACAAAAATTATTTAAATGAAAATGACTTCTGCTTTATAAGAGCATCACAAAGTCTCATAATAAATTTAATAATTCAAACTAACTTTAGCTTTTACAAGTTATAGCAAGGTATTACGCTCTATAATATTTAGGGACCACTCATGGTGGCATTTGGCAGGCGAGTGATGGTTCTCCTTTCTCAATTTTACAATTCTTACTTCCGACTTTCAAATTTACATAAAATTTGAATATCCTAGTCCTCCGCCATTTAAGGTTCAAATAGATCGTACTAAAATATTAAATTATTACTTATGTTGTATGTTTAATAATTTCTTTGCCTTTGGGCCATATCCATAACATAGACTATATAGGTAACAATTTTACATAAGTTCTGATCATTTATAGAAATATATATAAATATTTTTGAATTGGCATACTATTGCCGCCTATTAACTGCCATTATGTGATTGGTGCATGCAAATTGTTTCAGTATTCATGCGCTTGGTAACCTCCTATTTCCTGGATACATTTAATTATTTTTATTAGGTTTTTTAAGTATGCCCTCTACATGCTAGTTAATTTTCTATATATTACTATTTATTTCATGCATCCTAATAGTTAGCCACGTGACCTTTTGTTCTTCCAAATTGCATACCGTTTTGCCGCAATAGATCTCTGCCAAGGGGTTTGGTAAGATTCTACTTTGCATGGCTCGGTCGATTGTTAGGTCGCC
Organism: Nilaparvata lugens; assembly: GCF_014356525.2. NCBI lineage: Eukaryota > Metazoa > Arthropoda > Insecta > Hemiptera > Delphacidae > Nilaparvata > Nilaparvata lugens. The sequence goes on from NC_052504.1 coordinate 101,255,426, forward strand.
GATCACTGAATGTTTATACCTAACCTCAATCTTCAAAATTTTATATAAAAATATTTATTAGCAAAAAATTATTTCAATTCCTTTTAGGCTATTGTACCGTTTAGCCAGGACAAGCTGATGCTATCTAATCTTTATGTTATCTCTTTGGCGATATTAGCCAGTTACTTTACTCAGACCTATTAGTACTTCAGCTAGGGATTTTTATATCTACCCCAATTTCAAATATGTTACAATTGATATTTCGCACAATGACCTATTGAATTATTGACTCCATAAATATGTTAATTCAGGACTATTAAATTTCTCAATTCAGTTATTGGAAATAAACCAAAATTATCGAGTTTACATCTGTCTATATTCAAATTACATATTAATTTACATTGAAAACTTATCTATAATCATTATTGTATTCTTACATTCTTATATTCAGATTTTCACAAATGTTTTGTAATATCCATTGACTAATTGACACTTTTGAATTTTCTGCAAGTATTTGTATTAGCCTTTTTTACATCTCCATCATCAGTAAAACTCTGTTCGTTTGTGAACTATTCCAAGCCTATGACAAAAAGGCAAAATAAAATCAGTCATTGTTTCTGTACAACTTTGTCTTTATTTAGAAAAATCATTATCACAGGTGTCAACTTAGAACTATTACATTTTTAGGTTACAATTACAATTTCTTTCTAAACATTCTAGCTTCCATCAGATTCAACTACGATTTGTATAACAGTTGTAATTTAAATTTGGCACTTTGTTGGGTCTGTGGTGCTACAACTAGACAAGTTTTAGTTCTTTTATCAAATTCCGTTTCTCACACCATTCAGTCCACTCAAGTTAGGTTGACTTTACGACCCAACCTGCCACGAGACTCATCATAAGTGTTCTGGTCCTCCAAGTGGGCGGATCAAGGCCATTGACCTATTGGAAAACGGGCAAAACCCCCTTAATGTCAATTTTGAAAACCTCTGTCAGATCAGTTTACTTTTGCCCACTCTAAGTAGGTTATCTTTGTAGCGTCCCAGTCTTATTATTATTAGCTACCATAACCAGTATAAGCACTATAATAATAAATGCACTCTATCATTTTCAGAAACTAAGGTGTTCTTTGAATGTTATCGATGGTCAACTTGACCTCATCCTTAATGATGGCAATCTATGTGATGTACAAAATCAAGATGGCCATTTTGCTTTTGAACATTTAATAAATGGAGTAACTTTTCTCAAAGAGAGTATCTTGCATGTCTTGAAAGAGTAGAATCTTTGAATATTGAATTGGACTTTAATTTAACTCATACTATTCGTACTAAATACACTAAACTTTTTTCGAGAATATCTTCTGTCATGGGTAACTTTGAATGTGAGAACAACTTACTTTCTTACACCCAAAATTCTAATGTGCAACCACAACCTGTGACACACCAAGCCTTCAGCGCTCATCTCCCTGATATTCCACTTCCTACTTTTGATGGAAGTTTTGACCAATGGTTGAATTTCAAATCGACCTTCACTAGTTTGATCATTAATAATAAGTTGTTAGACAATACCCTCAGGTACCATTACCTCCATCAAGTCCTATCAGGTGAAGCTCTTAATCGAATTGCAAACTCTCCTCGGAATTTTTCTGTAGCTTGGAATTTACTTACACAACGGTATGATAATAATAATAATTATTAATAATAATAATTTTTATTTGTTCAATACAGTACAGTCATTATGAATCACTACTATACAATTGAACATTGTTATGTACAAAGAAAATCTCTTCATATTTAACAAAAAAAAATATTTAACATAATAAAAAAATATATATAGCCTATATGATATTACACATAAAAATTCATTCACATTATAAAAACTTTTTTCAACAAGGAACTTATGAAGATCTTTTTTGAAAGTCTGAAAATCTATATTACCAGGCAACTTGTTTAGAAATTTTGTCCCTATGTAGCTAGTTTTTTTCTCAAAAAGAGTTAGCCTGTGAGGGGAACGATAAAGTTGTTCCTGTTTCTTGTGAAGTGTGAATGTACCTGTGCATTGGTCGTTAAACTGCCCATATTCTTAATCACATATAATAAAGTTTTAAAAATAAAAATACAAGGTACAGTGAGTATGCACAGCCTTTTAAAATAATCTCGACAAGGATGATTGAACCCCAATCCCACTAAACACCTAATAGCTCGCTTTTGCAGAATGAATATCTTATTTATGTTCTGCAGAGACGTGTTACCCCAGAGCTCAATTCCATATGCAATATGTGAATGAATGAGTGCGAATAATTCGTGTGTGTGAATAATATGTGAATAATTCGTTGCTTATCGCTGAAACCCACATCTCTGCTATTTTGAACCCGCCCAAATTGGATAGCCGCTCAGCACTATCCTGGCGTATTTTCATAGATAATCAAAAAACTAACATTTCTGCCTTCAAAACTTGTCACTTGACATTCCTGTCAAAGATCTAATTTTCATGTCAGTTACTGTCTCACGTTTTGACACCTCCACCATTAGGGATTGGGAGCGTTTTGTTTCTACTAAAAAACAATTGAAAATTTCTCATCTTTGGGATTTTCTTGAATCACAACATAAGGTTTCTCATGCTGTCTCATTCACTAATAACAATGCTTCTCAAATCAATTCACGCAACAATGTAACTAATCAACCTTCTGCTATTAAGCCCCCCATGCAATCTAAATTTGGAAATGCTAATTTCAATTCCAATTCGAACCAACCTACCATGTTCAATAGGCCTACCAGCTGTTTATTTTGTCAGAATGCCACACATAATCTTTTCAATTGCAACATGTTTAAGAATATTCCAACTTCAGAATGCGCTCAAGCCGTCCATCAGAAGTGACTTTGTTTCAACTGCTTACATTCATGGTCTACTTAACATCGTTGTACTGGTAGCTGCCATACTTGCCAGAAAGCTTATCATTCGATGCTCCATGGAGCCCAATTGCCAAACCGAGCTGCTACTGTAACTGCGCCTACACCGCCAACTATGCGCATAACCAACTTTCTACTCTGTTGCCGCCTAGTCAAAGGAGACAATACTGTGAGTACAACGATCTTTATTATACTCAGCCACCAGTCAACTATACTGAGACCTCACATCACAGTCAGCAGACTTCGCCGCATCCAGCGCATCATGAATGCAGCGCTCCTGTTAGCCAAGTCTCGTCCAGGGCACAATTTGCGCCTATGTTGCCGACATCCAATGCGCCTTCTAGGTCAATGCATTAAATGCTTTCGACGATTCTCCTGCGCCGTCGATTAAGTCACAGTCTTTGCGTTCTGAATCTACAAGTTTCAACAGGTCAGTTGCATCCAGCGCTCAACTTGCACCCGCCCAGCAGTCATGTCAACCGCAGACTCCAACTCCTAGTAACCAGATTTTAAATTCAAATTGTGCCACTCAAGGTAGTATTCAAAATCCTCCTCGTGCATGTATCATGCCCACAGTTCCACTTACTGTCTTCACCGTTGATGGTCGAACTGTTTAATGTCATGCCTTGTTGGATAGTGGATCTGACAGTTGTTTTGTTTCACGCAATCTTGTGCTTTGCTTGCAATTGCCGTCAACTTGTTCTGGTAGTATTGTACATACCGTTCCTGGCAGCAATTCTACTCTCATGAATGATTCATCTTTGAATATTTTTTCTACAGATCGCACTTGGTCTCGTTCTATCAAATGTATCATAACTGAGAAAATCATGCCTAGCCTTCCACTGCCGGGACTTAATATTGAAAAATTTAATATTCCATCTAATTTGAAACTTGCTGATCCATCTTTCTGTCAACTTACTGGTGTTGACATTCTGTTGAGTGTAGCCATTTATGCATCAATTATTGTTCCAGGTTAATTAATGTTGTCTAATAATTGTGCCTTGCAAAACACATGATTGTTTAGGTTGGGTAGTTTGGGGTTCCATTCCTGCTTGAAATTTTGTTGCTACTGATGAACCCATTTCAAACTTTGCAACCAATACTGACATATCTAAACAACTTGAGAAATTCTGGAAAATTGAAGAAATTTATACTGAATCTAGAACCCCCACTGATCAACTTATAGTCGAAAGACATTTCATTGATAATGTTCAGCGCACTGAAGATGGATGTTTCTCTGTCGCTCTTCCCAAAAAAGATTCATTTCATACTCTTGGTTCGTCATACTATCAGGCATTGAATAGGTTTTACTCATTGGAAAAAAGATTGTCGTCTAATCTTGAATTGAAAAGACAGTACCTACATTGCTTTCATGGACAAATATATATTGATCTTTGTCATATGTCATTGGCACCTCCATCTCATCACTCTACAAAATGTTATCATATTCCGCATCATCCAGTCTTCAAACCAGACTCTACCACCACTAAACTTTGTGTTGTTCTCAGGAACAATAATCTTAAGAATCAGTGAAAGTGAATTCACAGACAATTATTGCTTACCTATTGAATATATTGAATTCATAAATATGTTAATTCAGGACTATTAAATTTCTCAATTCAGTTATTGGAAATAAACCAAAATTATCAAGTTTACATCTGTCTATATTCAAATTACATATTAATTTACATTGAAAACTTATCTATAATCATTATTGTATTCCTACATTCTTATATTCAGATTTTCACAAATGTTTTGTAATATCAAATCAAAAATCATTTATTCCCAAAAAGTTTTAACAAATCAAATAACATTTTACATTAATTTGTACTTAGTATATAAGGAATCCCCCTACAAGACTGCACGTCTGTGTGTAGGGGGGAGTTCAGGAACAGTCTCTATTTACAATTATTGAATAGTTACCGTAATTACAATTATGTTCATTTTCATACATTTTAAAAATAAAAAACAATAATACTACTATAGTAATAATATTAATAAGAATGAAGACTTCCAACTGTGCATGGACTGCGGTGCTTGGGGTCCAGGAAAATCCAAGAAATGCATGAGAAAAGACAAGAGAAAGAGACATTTTTTAAAGGGAAGGTGGAAAAAAATAAAAAAAAAAAAAAATATATATATATATATATATATACCGTAAAACGGGGTTACTTAAGCCTACAGGGTAACAAAAGCCATTTTGCAAGGTAAATTTCAAGAGCCCATGTTGGTAACACTGATTTCAGAAATCCTGGATGTTTATAGATCAATGAGTTGGAAACTGTACAAACTTCAAGCTGATGCAAAAAAAAATTACTGAGATTTGAAGATAAGCATTAAAAAATTTTATTATTTGGAGGAAATTTGTACCAAATTTTATACCCATCATAACTTTATTTGTCCATCCCAGTCTGTTCTCTTTCAAGTTTAGTAACTATTTCAAAACATAACCTCAATTGTCTGTCTAGATGATGCATCAGCTAGTTCTCCAATTTTGAGGTTATTTTTTTCCTGATGCTTCTCTTTTCTCAGCTGGTCTGTCTACGGGGTAACAAAAGCCACAAGAAAAACTGGCTTTTTTTTGTATGAGTTGAAATGATCATTTATGGTAATCTAGAAAATGTAAATAATTCTTCAAACTATTATTTTTCTCATAAATAAAACATGAATTTTGTTTCCTTTAGTCTAGTGTATGGATTCAGTTGCTCCAGAAGTGTTAAACTTGAGCCAAAATCTCATTCATTCACTCATTTAATCTTAAAAATAAAAATTGTATTATTTTTCTCCAAAAATTCAGTTTTTTAAACATGAATATTGTTTCTCTTAGTCTAGTGTATGGAATTAGTTACCCCAGGAGTATTCAACTTGAGCCAAACATTCATTTAACATACCTGGTTTTTGTTACCCCATTCCAGGGGGAAACTTAGACCACCATGTTTTTTATATTTTTTCAGGTGAAAAATTGTTCAAATACATTTTTTATTACCTGAAACAATAAGTCAAGATACAGACCCAAGTTTTGCACTAAGTTTCAAATCTGTAAATTGATTGGTCTAGATTCACCAGGTGTTTGAATTTTAAAAGTGGCCTAAGTAACCCCGTTTTACGGTATATATATATATAGTCAAAGGAGACTGAAAAAAAGGCTTCATGTAATTGAAAATAAAGAATTGTAAATGAAAGTTTCAAACTAATGTTTAGGTTACGGATGGTTGATCACTGTGCATAACGGGATTGGAGCAATCGTTCCGCCATCTCCCAGCCAATACGGTATAGTCACCTATCCACCCTCTTCCTGTACACCAGCAAACTGAGTGTCTCCGCCTCCTTAATCTCCTCTGGGATATTCCTATATAAGACATGGGCCAGATATGAGGGATTTGTTAGTTCTGAGCCATGTGCCAGCTGTGGAATTTCAAAGTTATAATTTGATCTGAAATGCGTGGGATAGTTGTAGTTGATAATTTCTCCTAGGATTTCTGTTTTGTATTTTTTTATATGAATTAATAAAGATTTAATGAAAAGCTGTCTTATATTTTAATACTGGAAACTCTATGAATAAAAAGATTGTTGGGTATCTATTGTTTTTTTTCGAAATTGTTTTAATTATTGACCTTTGAGTAACTGCTAAAGGTTCCATAACAGTGGAGGAAGCCCCTCCCCAAGCAAGAATTCCAAATTGTACGATGGATTGAACGTAGGCAAAGTATACTGTTTTGCATTGCTCTTTGCTCAACACATGGCTCAGCTCTGAGAAAGCATAAAGCAATTTTGTGAGCTTTCTCTTAACACACTGAACATGTTGCACCCAACTCATCCTGCCATCCAGAACCACTCCCAGGTAAGTATACTGATCAACTCTTTCAATCCTGCCACAGTCACATTCACTAGACATTGGAGTATCACAGGAATGCATTTTCAGAAACTAAATGGCCTGGGTCTGTTTGATCACGTAAAACAATGGGCATAAACTTGGTTTTTGTCACATTAACCGCAAGACAGTTATGGTCAAACCATCTTTTAATTTTTGCCAAGTCGATTGAAGCAGTTTCATAGGCCTCCTCCCAAGTGCTTCCGGTAGACACTATCGCTGTGTCATCAGCAAATAGGAACAACTCGCCACCCACATCCAGTTTTGATAGATTGTTGATGTAGATCAGGAAGAGCAAAGGACCAAGAGTACTTCCCTGAACTACACCATAATCAACATACTCTTTGTCACTTTCTACATCATTTATAGAAACATACTGCAGTCTATTATTGAGGTAACTTTTAAACCATTTCAATGTATTATTTTTTATTCCTAATAGTTCAAGCTTATTTATCAGGATTGCCCTATGAACGGTATCAAAAGCTTTTGCTAGGTCTAGAAACGTTATCAGTGCTTTTTTCTTGATCTTGATACTATTTGAAATGAGCCTGGTTGAATTGAAAAGTGTATCAGATGTGTTTTTAGACTTTTGAAACCCATACTGGCTGGCAGAAATCAAATTATTTCCATTTAAATATTTTGAAAGCTGTAATTTCACACATTTCTCAATTATTTTGGACAGGGTAGCTAACAATGAAATTGGTCTGTAATTAGAGAATGTGCCTTTTGGACCTGTTTTGTGAATGGGAATCACCCTTGCCGTTTTCAAAGCACAAGGGAAGAGGCCTGCGCTAATGCTTAGGTTTACAATGCGGCAAATAGGAATTACATGTGAGTCAATGTTATGTTGAATTACTCTAGTGGGAATACCATCGCATCCAGGAGCCGATCGACCTTTCAAGCTCATGATGACCTTGGTCAGCTCCTGTCAGGAGACCGGTTGCAGCTCAAAAACGGTATTCACAACATAATCATCATCTTGAACACCAGGTAGCCCCTGTGTTACAATGGAATTTGCTAGATTTGTCCCTACTGTGGCAAAATATGAATTAATGTTATTGGCTATTCCTTTGGTTTTGTGAGAATCTATAATTTCACCAGGTAAGGAAATGATTTGTTACTCTCTTTACGCCCTGAGATTTCATTTATGACAGACCAAAATTTTTTGGGATTGTTGGACACTTCCTCAACTTTGTTCTTATAATAATAATATTTAGCCTGTTTTATCGCAGAGTGTAGGCTATTCCTATATTGTATGAACTCATTCTTCAAGGCATAGTTAAATGGTTGTCTGTTGAGTTTCTTTCTTAGCTTATCGCGGTGCCGGATGGAATTAACAAGTTCTGCGCTTATCCAGGGTTTTAGTTGATTGTTTTTAGAAGACATTTTCACTTTTTGAGATTTTGATGAGATTATTTGTTGTAAAGTTTTGGTGAAAAGATCTGCTGCACAGTTTGCATCATTTTGACTGATAATGTTGTCCCAGTTATGAACCGAAATTGCATCCCATACTCCAACCCAGTCAGTTTTATTAATGAATTTAACGGAATCAGGATGTTTGGGAGTTTTAGTGGAAATTAGATTCAAACAAACGGCATAATGATCAGTAACTGTTGAATGCATAACAACAGATGATGCACATAAAAAACGTGGAAGTTTAACAAAAAAATGGTCAATACAAGTACTGCTGGCCGGCCGCGTTATCTTGTCAATGCAGGCGACAAACCCCGCATCACTCAGCACATCCAAGTTGTGCTCCTCAAGAGAGCCAGGTGCAACGTTCAGCGTGTCACAGCTTATATCGCCGGTCAGTATACGAATGACACCAGGAGAGTGCTCATTGCAATATGCGCTCAAGGCATTGACAAATGCTGAGAGGCTAGTGCTAGGGCTGCGGTAAACCGCGAATAGTTTGCAAGCCTCCCCCGCCCAGTTAAAGGCCAAGGAGAGACAGGTGGCCAGACCGCCCAAATTCAGCTCACTGCATGTGACAGAAAGCCCTTCATCAACATAAATGATCAACCCATCATTCTGATTTGAACTGTTGAATGATCTGAAAGATTGATAGCCTGCGATTTTAATTGGATCTGTACTGTCGTTAAGCCAAGCTTCAGTTAGCACTATGCAGTTAAACTTGTGCCCCAATCCCTGTAAATTTGTTAAAAAATCATCAAAATTTCTCTTATAGCTACGTATATTTTGGTGGATGACTGAGAACCCCAATACCCCGCAGTTTCCAGCAACTTCCAATTATTAAACTTGCTAGTAAAATTAATCATGTCTTGCACTCAGTGCATTTAATTAATGGAAGATCTAGCTCTTCAACGACTCTCTTATACTACTCCAAGTAACGTCCATAAAACATAGCTAGCCACCTGGAATGTTAATATAATGAAAATAATTATAATATGAGTTCATTTTTCTCCTACTCAAAACAATAGAAATATATTTTGATATTCTATAATAACAAGAATATAATAAATAGAAAAGACAATGTCAATAATAAATTGAAAATTAAGCGGTCCTGCTTTATTTCAAATAGAATATTATTCTGAATATTATAGTCACTATAGTTTGAAAATCGTGAAAATTGAAATCATCCTGTAATTCAGAGACGTGATATATACATATGCACTCAATACACATATGAACACACACATGCATATATACATATACATATATACATATGTATACATACACATGCATACACGCAATATATTGCACACGTATACAATACACTGCCGTGCTACCAATTTCTCCTAAATAGTTTGGATAGCATTTCTCACCTATTAACCTAAAGAAAGCTATCGGCTCCAAAATAGTAGATTCTTGATAAATTATGAATGAGAAATCCAGTTTTCAGAGCAAATCAACTTATAATATTCATAAGACTTTTGGCAATATACAACACAAATCCACAAAACAATACCTTACACACTTAAACATCTAGCATCATTACAAGCTAAATACTTATCCATTTATATAGTTGAAAAACAATGGCTATAGGCTTGTTTACACACAAAACAATTTTATACAAAATTAGAACACCATAAAACTGTTCAAAACTCAATTAAAAACATTATAAATTCCAATTAAACAGAAAAATATTCAGAGAGCACAAAACACCTTCATAGCCAGCCATCATTTTTTAGAGAGAACATAACAAGGACAGAGCAAAGCCACACCTCAAACCAGTGACTACCTTATGAACACGTCATTGATATTAAATTCCAAAAAATTATAAATTACAAGTTTAGAATTTACATTTTACATTTGTTCTCAATAAAACTTTATTTCGAAACTGTTATTTAAATTTATATATATCCTCTATATTTATAATGATCTATTTATCTGTTAATTCTGTAACTCAGTTTCGGTGATACCATGGAATGTGCAACACAATTATTTATGATAAATTCTCAGTTAAATGTTGTCCGCATATCGATTACTCTGATATTTACTATCAAGTTTTATAGATCTCGAATTGAAGACTCGATTTTAATCGAGAAAAATGTAATATTACAAATTCCCCCCTCTTGACATAAAAAATTTTACTGTTTGAGAATTTAAAGAAAAAAAATACATTGAAACAAATGGAAATTGTTGAAATAAAATTCGAGAACAGTAACAATTTTTCCTATAAAAACATTACATGTCATCCTATAATATTGAAAATTATTATAAAAATTCATCAATAGCATTTGTTATATATTTCCAAACGATATTTCAAAGTATAGAATATCAAAATTACTTTTGATTTAGCTTTATAATTTAAGGAAATATCTCAACAGAAAGTTTAATATATATGAAGAATAGTTCTTGAAATTGCACATAAATTTAATAGATAGAAAAATTCAATTTTTTATTGCATGAAAATTTAGTATGTTGAACAAAAAAAAACTTTTTTTTCAAATGAATTGATGAATTGTTACATTTAATTTTCACATAAAATTTCAATAAATCAAAAAATGTTCATTTCTTTCACTATTGACATGGTTGATTTTATCGATGCAAATTTTGGAAAACAGTCCGTTAAGGCACTCAGTATGAATTTCAATTAAGTGTGACTCCAGTGTGATGACATCAGTGTTGGGCTGATACTTGTAGTCAACTGATGCATACCAAACTTGATACAGGTGACATCTCAGTTAGCATTGCCTCATGCTTGTAGTAGACGGCTGCATACCAAACTCAATACAGGTGACATCTCAGTTAGCATTGCCTCATTCTTGTAGTAGACGGCTGCATACCAAACTCAATACAGGTGACATCTCAGTTAGCATTGCCTCATGCTTGTAGTAGACGGCTGCATACCAAACTCAATACAGAGTCACGTAAATTTTGTATCATATAATTATACAATGTACATTTCAGGCTTGAAATGACAATTTAATTTGTTTTTTGGAAAAGAGATAGACGCTGCATACAGGATTAACTTAGGTGAGGATTAATTTAGGTAAGGTTTGGTTTTTTGATATTTTCAGCTTTCAAGGTTTAGAGTTCTGCATACAGGAATAATTTAGGAGAGGATTTTTTGAATCAATTCTTTCATGATACTGTGACTGTTATTCTGAATTCAAAGTTGTGAACGTGAACATGGATGGCAATTACCTCCAGGTAATGTGGTAGTGTTGAAGTTTGAGTTACATGGTCAGCAATAGGCGTTGGCATTGTCATTGGCGTATGCATTGGTGTCGGCATTGGCGTTGGCATTGTCGTAGGCATTGGCATCAACATTGGCGCAGGCATTGGCATCGGCATTGTCGTAGGCATTGGCTTTGACATTGGCGCAGACATTGGTGTAGGCATCAGCATAGATATTGGCGTAGATATTCAATTGATGAGTCACACTAGTTCGAAAATCACCCAAATGTTCTTAACACTCTCCATGGCATTCACTTGTTGTTGATTTCGAGATTCACGTGATAATTATTTTGATGTTAATGTCCATGCTGTACCTGTTATTTTAAAATGCTTATAAACTAAGTAGAAAATTTTGATTAGGCTACCAATACAATCTAATACACATGAAAATTATTTCTAAGTATATAATCAATATAAAATGAAATTTGTTAACATCTTATTATACAGTCAGCAATACATAAATTGTGAAATTTCCTCAAACTCTATAGAAATATCAATTACAAAATTTTAATAAAAATAATAATTTCATTTCCATTATTCACTGTTCAAATAACAAAATTTAATCCATTCTTCAAAATTTAGAACATAAACAAATACATGTTACATAAATTTCATAACACCCTTTATCATTATCAATATTGTAAAAAACATCAGATCATCACAACAAAAATAATTTCAATACATATTTCAATAATTTCAGACAATTGGTCTTCTATTCACAATCATTTCATAATACAATATATCTGCATTCATTATCAATTAGTATAATATTTCACATTTATGATTTATCATTCAGGGTTTCAAAATTATTTATGTGGACAAATTTATAAATTTTCATTTTAATTTTTCGTTCAAATATTGTATAAAAAGCAAAATATTTAATATTATTAATCATTGTTTATCAGATACTATAGTTTATTTGACTTTTCAATGTTCTAAACACAAACTACATTTCATGACAAAACTTTAATATCAATCATTAAACAAGAAATCATTCAAAACATCAATAATATTTTGCTTCAAAGGCAATCAATATTCATAAGCAATCATCTGCATCTATGGCAATCAACATAAGTAATCTGCATCTATGGCAATCAACATAAGTAGTCTGCATCTATGGCAATCAACATAAGTAATCAACACAAAAAATATTATCTCATTACTGCCTCTCTAAGTCATAACCTCTGTTATTCCTTCTTTAGGCAATAATGGGTTTCCATCTCAAAAAACAATCACATACCAGCAAAATTCTAATCAACAAACCCCACTAAAAATTCTACATACACTCCAGCATCCATTTCAAACGATAATCAATCATATAAAATTTATAGAACAAACAGTTTTTAAAATTTAGAAAAATACATCAATTACAAAAACTTTAGAGAATTTCAACCTTTAACTCATTTCAATTAATTTTATGACAATACGTTTTTATTTAATGAAAACATTATTCAAGTTAACTTTCATTTATATTGAACATCTCATATATATGGCGACACAATTCATTGATTCTTTCAAATTTTGAAGTTTTATTATTATAACAAAAGAATTTATACATAAGATTAGATTTCAGCATGTTCTAAATTGAACCATTTATTTTTTAAATAATTTAAGAATTTGAAGACTGTATAATAAGTACAAACCATTTCAAGATTACAATACAAAGATGATCAAGATGGATAATGGGTAAATAGTTCCCTAAAAAATACAAATAAGAGAAAAAGAAAAATTGGGTAAATAAATTTCCCAAATAATACAAGGAAGAGAAAGATTAATTAGAGCCTATCCTACATGTCAGTACTAAACTTTCATAAGGAAGTATATTTAATAAAAATATACTGAAAATGAGAAAATGGGACATAATTTGCTCTGAAAAACCTAGTTACCTAATATGATACCTGACAAAAAATTGACATAATTAAAATATGTAATACATGATGAAAAAATATTCCGCAAGCACGCAATTATTTACACTACAATAGATAGATTTTAGAAAAGTTAAGTTTTATCAACAATTTAAAGATTAGGAAAATAAGCTACTATTTTAACTTCCAAAATTATTTCAGAAAAAATACAATAATTTAAATGACTATGGACAAGATTGTTAAAATATGCATCATAGAAGAAATTTACTGAACATTACACAAAGACAGGAAAGACTCAAAATTTGAAACGATTAAGGGCCAAGAAAAATAGGCTACAGGAAAGAAAAAAGACACAATTATGGACTCTTACCATACACTGCGTAGCGATTATGCTATTCTGAATCCCGGCATAACACAGGATTCCTAATCATAACATAGTGCCGGGGAATACCCTTTCATCATGTGATTCACTGTCATCATCTTGTAAGTAAGCAACTTGAAACAACCTTTGAATACTAACACATCAATGGTGACTTTGTGCTTTGTTTTCTTCAAGAACATGATTTTATTCATGGGTTCATTTGTTTCAACAAAGCCGTTTTGCTTACAAAAGTCAGTCATGTTCACTAGATAATGCTTTTTCAATTTTTAGTTGAAAGTTGAATTCATCAACTTGATACAAAGCAAGATTCATTTTGTTTACATTGTTCCTAACCTCTACAGAAACCTGTCTCATGTAAACATTCACTTTATTTACTGTTTTCCTAACTATCAATTTGGCAATACTACTTTCTTTACTGTTGACTTTCAATAAAGACAACTCCCTACCTACTACATTACTCAATTCTACTATCTCACTAGGATTTACTTTTTCAATAACAGTAACTATAGGCCTACATTATCTGAAACTTGAAATAATTGATCTTGTATCTCAACACTACTATCATCCTGCTTCAATTTGTTTTCATCTTCATGATTATCAATCAATGTTTCATGTGTATCTTTTAATAGAAGGTTTATACTAACCTGCTCTAGTCTTATGCTAGCAAATTCTTGCTTTATATCATCAAACCTAGCACTCTGATCTTGTTTCAAATTATCAAATCTAGCATTATGCTCATCAAACCTTTGTGTTAAGAATGCTATAAGATTTAGATAATTTTTAGCTCCTAACATACTTGTTTCACTTGATATTTCTACTACTTCCTCATGAATTGTTACATTTGAAACGTTTTCACTTACAGCTACACTATTGTTTGAGTCATTGTTTAAGGTTAGGTCTAAATATTGAGATTCTTCATCTAAGTTTTGGATTTTTTCACTGAATAAAACTTCATTTTTTATTGTTCTCCATCTTGCTACTGCATAAAAAGTATTTACTCATTAGAACCTGAACTTTCTCGAACTGATTTCCCACTCAGCAGCATCTCCCATTCACAATCTATTAAGATATCTATCCTACCAATAATTTTTTATAGCCAGGGATATGTTTTGTAGTTTGAGTCCCACACTAGGGCGTACCATTTGCCATGCTACCATTTTTTCCTAAATAGGTTGGATAGCATTTCTCACCTATTAACCTAAAGGAAGCTATCGGCTCCAAAATAGTAGATTCTTGATAAATTATGAATGGATCTATTGCTTATGAATGAGAAATCCAGTTTTCAGAGCAAATCAACTTATAATCTTCATAAGAATTTTGGCAATATACAACACAAATCCACAAAACAATACCTTACACACTTAAACATCTAGCATCATTACAAGCTAAATACTTATCCATTTATATAGTTGAAAAACAATGGCTATAGGCTTGTAGATACACAAAACAAATTATACAAAATTAGAACACCATAAAACTGTTCAAAACTCAATTAAAAACATTATAAATTCCAATTAAACAGAAAAATATTCAGAGAGCACAAAACACCTTCATAGCCAGCCATCATTTTTTAGAGAGAACATAACAAGGACAGAGCAAAGCCACACCTCAAACCAGTGACTACCTTATGAACACGTCATTGATATTAAATTCCAAAAAATTATAAATTACAAGTTTAGAATTTACATTTTACATTTGTTCTCAATAAAACTTTATTTCGAAACTGTTATTTTAAATTTATATATATCCTCTATATTTATAATGATCTATTTATCTGTTAATTCTGTTAACTCAGTTTCGGTGATACCATGGAATGTACAACACAATTATTTATGATAAACTCTCAGTTAAAAGTTGTCCGCATATCGATTACTCTGATATTTACTATCAAGTTTTATAGATCTCGAATTGAAGATTCGATTTTAATTGAGAAAAATCACAATCTATTAAGATATCTATCCTACCAATAATTTTTTATAACCAGGGATATGTTTTGTAGTTTGAGTCCCACAGTAGGGCGTACCATTTGCCATGCTACCATTTTTTCCTAAATAGGTTGGATAGAATTTCTCACCTATTAACCTAAAGGAAGCTATCGGCTCCAAAATAGTAGATTCTTGATAAATTATGAATGGATCTATTGCTTATGAATGAGAAATCCAGTTTTCAGAGCAAACCAACTTATAATCTCAGAAGAATTTTGGCAATATATTACACAAATCCACAAAGAACAATACTTTACACACTTAAGCATCTAAATCATTATGAGCTAAATACTTATCCACTTATGTAGTTGAAAAAAACAATGGCTATAGGCTTTTAAACACAAGAAATAATTATAGACAAAAATAGAACACTATAACTGTTCAAAACTCAATTTAAACATTAAAATTCACTTAAACAGAAAAATATTCAGAGAGCACAAAATTAGAACACACACAGCCAGCCATCATTTTTAGAGAAGAAGGAAGCCTCCTCGCAAAGAGCAAAAGACACCCCAAACCAGTGACGACTTCACGGACACGTCACCAAAAAATTATAAATTACAAGTTTAGAGTTCACATTTACATTTGTTCTCAATAAAACTTTATTTCGAAACTGTTATTTTAAATTTTTATATATCATCTCTATTTAAATAATCCATTTATCTGTTAATTCTGTCAACTCAGCCTCGGTGACACCATGGAACATGCAACACAATCATTTACGATAAATTCTCAGTCAAAAAGTTGTCCGTATATTGATTACTCTGATATTTACTATAAAGTTTTATAGATCTCGAATTGAAGATTTGATTCCAATCGAGAAAAATGTAATATTAAAATACCCCCCTCTTGACATAAAAAATTTTACTGTTTGAAAATTTAAAGAAAAAAATTACATTGACCCAAATGGAAATTGTTGAATTGTAAATTCGAGAACAGTAACAATTTTTTCTAGAAAAACATTACATGTTGTCCTATAATATTGAAAATTATTATAAAAATTCATCAATAGCATTTGTTATATGTTTCCAAACAATATTTCAAAGTATAGAGTATCAAAATTACTTTTGATTTAGCTTTATAATTTAAAGGAAAATATCTCAACAGAAAGTTTAATATATAAAGAATAGTTTTTTGAAATTGCACATAAATCTAATAGATAGAAAAATTCAATTTTTATTGCATAAAAAAAATTTAGTATGTTGATTAAAAATTTTTATTATTATATTTTTTAAATGAATTGATGAATTGTTACATTTAATTTTCACATAAAATTTCAATAAATCAAAAAATGTTCATTTCTTTCACTATTGATGTGGTTGATTTTATTGATGCAAATTTTGGAAAACAGTCCGTTAAGGCACTCAGTATGATTTTCAGTTAAGTGTGACTCCAGTGTGATGACGTTAGTGTTGGGCTGATACTAGTCGACTAGTCGACTGATGCATACCAAACTCGATACAGGTGACATCTCAGTTAGCATTGCCTCATGCTTGTAGTATACGGCTGCATACCAAACTCGATACAGAGTCACGTAATTTTGTATCATATTTGTAATTATACAATGTACATTTCAGGCTTGAAATGACAATGTAATTTGTTTTTGGAAAAGAGATAGACGCTGCATACAGGATTAACTTAGGTGAGGATTAATTTAGGTAAGGTTTGGTTTTTGATATTTTCAGCTTTCAAGGTTTAGAGTTCTGC